>NC_057814.1:479411493-479572133 GCF_018294505.1 Triticum aestivum | reverse complement strand
TGTGTGTGTGTGTGTGTGTGTGTGTGTGTGTGTGTGTATGTGTGTGTGTGTGTGGCTTCTGCACAACATCTCCGTCATCATTATCAGTACATCCTACGCAGGTGAGTTAGGATGCACTTGATCCCAGGAAGGTATCTATCCTTCAAACCAGAGGAGTGCTTCAAACTAACAACAGTACATAATATCCAACAAAAGAGGGTCGTGCTACAGTAGCAAAATACATGGCTCAGTCTAGATATCAGCACGAATCAAGTTGTGCATATTTGCTGTTGGCATGAACCACATCGCCGCATGTCGGGTTTGCAAAAGCCATCCATCGCATGGAAGCTTGATGCCTTTCACACACTGAAGATTATCTGGCAACAAGCCGTGTCGACGAATCTCTGGATATGGTGATTCATGAAACCCATGGTATGATGTGTAAACACAGCCCCCCCTCGCGAATGGAAGTTGCATAGCACAGTAATCATCGCCGGTGATATGATCGATGATTGGTTGGGTGATCGGATAATTGAGCCCGAGGAACAAGGAGTGGTTGCCGAGGCTGTAAACCCGCCTCCAATTGAATACGCCTGGCCCAACGGAGCTGGGATCTTTCTCGAACACGAAGCAGCCATAGCCATCAATGTGACGAACGCCCCACACATTGTACTGCATGTGGTTTGATGTAATGGTTTGGTCAATTTGGTACGTGCGAATGAGCATCAAATCACCACCGTCAGTTGAACGAGCGATAAACCACCACCCATTGGCTGGTATGATTCCAGGTCCTGGAATCATGAAGGCCAGCGCATTTGCGTGTGCTGCAACAATTCAAATTGGAGACCAAAAGGACAAAAATAAATAATCATGTTCAGAGTATGTGTGGTAAGATTATTATAACAGTGACACATATCATAGACAGAGAATTGCAATGCCGTGGTCATAATCATACCCCAAGTTAAAAAAAAATAAGCCAATGGCTTTCATATTCTAGCAATATGTCATGGTTCAAACATCATGTAACAATGAGAGGAAAATAGCTATGACAGCACCTACTCATATTCTACCATAGCACTTACTACTACTATTCTCATATCAACTCTAAGCAATAACATGCGTTGTTATAAAAATCTTGTAAACGAGAGTAACATATAGCAATCATGATGTTATGCTCATAATATGTATTGTAACAATCATTAGATGCCAATTGTTCTCATATCAACTCTAACAATAACATGTGTGGTCATAAAAATCTAGGAAATGAGAGGAACATATAGCAATGATGTGGTTATAGACATGCTATGCATTCTAAATTTGTAACAAATGAACAGGCAGTCGTATTCATAAGGTAAAGATGAGATGAGATAGAACAATTACACGACGATAGATTCCACCAGTATAGGCAGCCAATCTGTGCGTCGACCGCGTAAACGATGCCATCATGCACTATAGCATCAGACGGAAATGTTGCCTCAACAGGATTGATGATGAGCCATAACCATGTACGGCGACCGGATTCCAGATAGACTAATCCCATGTTGAACAAGGCAATGAGCTTGTAATCCATGTAGTCTTCTGATGGTGTGGGCACTTTGCAGATTACAACTTTCTACAAACAGAGGTCGAGCCAAAAGCTTGACGCGTCTCGTGCGTAGTAGGCAGGAGTGTCCGGCGGGCCGCGAGGCTCGATGGCGGCGGTATCCAACGATGGAAGGGTGATCTCTCGCTGGGTGTAGATATCCACGAGACGCCACAGACTACCGGTGTGGTGGATGAGGACGATCCAGTTGGCCTTCATGCCTGCCCAATAGTGGCCGCGCATGAAGGACAGGTGGACGGGTAGTGGTAGCATGTCGAGGGGAACCACGGCAACCTCCGTAGGATCGTCAAGTCGGTGTCTGGGCCACCTGCGAGGATCGGGCATCAGCAAGCAGGGTGTCTTGAAAAGAGCCGTCCGGTTGCAGACGAGTAGACGGTACAAAGACACCGAGCATGTGGCCAGACGGACGGTGCTGAGTAGGTCCATACGACTAGAGATCTACTCCAAGAGAACATCGGGGAGGGAATTCCAATAGCGGCTCTGCGTGTCAGTCGGTTCTGCCATTGGGGTTTTCGGTGCCTGCGAGCCAGCGGGGAAGTGGATTCGGGCGGGCGAGCGAAGAAGCTTCTCCTCGTGTGCCCGAGCAGTGAGCGGGGGGATATGGTACGCGCGAGCTACCAAGGAAGATGGCGCGGGTGGGCGAGCAGTGAGCGGGGGTAAATGGTGTGCGGCCGACGATGGGGAAGAGAGTCGGAAGAAGAAGAGAGGAGGAAGAAGAACAGAGGAGGAAGAAGAGTGGAAGACGGGGAAGAAAGTGCATTCAATCTCAATTCTACTAGTACTACTACTAGGATATACCGTCCTTCGGAGTGTAAATAGTTACACCGATGACATGTGGGTCTACCACAACCGGGCCCATATGTCAGTTAATGGAGGACAGAGGTGCGTAGGCGTATTTGCGGAAGCGTGCTCTACTGGCAAACATGATGGCAGTACTGGGTAAGGCTGATTTAGTAACACCAACACGCTGGTTCAGCTTATTAGTTACGTGTCCCATCTGCCGCAGCGTGTATTGTCACTTCACTGCGAAGACTAGTTGAATAGTTCTCTCTGACCGAGATGGGGAATAATGGATCGCGAGGACTTCCTTTCTACAGTATCCCTATGCCTCTACGCTCACTTCACTCATTTTGCTCCGTACCTAGTCACTTGTTGAAATCTGTAGAAAGACAAATACTCCGTATTTGGGAACAGAGGGAGGCTTTTACTCCGTACTATTTGGGAACAGAGGGAGCATCACCATATGGAGGGAACAGAGGAAGATTGAAATATGAACATGTCAATGGGAGGGAGTAAGCCCCATGCATGCATGCATGCATGCAACATGCAACACTCACACGTACACATGGACGCACGCAACACTCACGCACCCATGCGGCACACAGCACACGACGTAACACACACGCTCACGCTCAAGTGCTCAACCTACTCCCTACGTCCGTGAAAGACTGTACATTTAGAGATTTACACATTGACCAGAGCATAATTAACGCTCAAAAGTAGCAGACTTATGTGTGCATGCGACCATTGAGATAAGAAGATTAAATGAAGGCCGTTGCATGCTGTAATTAAGGATAGACATGTAGCCTATACCTACAACACAAGTTGGTGCATTAGTCAATCAATATCGATTTAGATTAAAGGCTAAATGCATTGGAAGTGTAGATGTACATCATGTACTACACTCTTTGTTTTATAGCCGATGTACACTCTTTGTTGGAAGACCGAGGGAGGACACGTGCATGCGCTCACATACACAGCCAGGGCGGTTCGCGCGCAAGGGTTGGACTCGTGTCGCGCCTGCGTAAAGTTTTGTTTAACTGATTTCTTTGCTCTGCCAACTGACAGGTGGGACCCAGAAACCAGGTGACAATTTAACCAGTCAACAAAGTGCCACGTCGACTATGTGGCCGGTCAGTAGGGTGCAATACGGTGCTCTACGATGAGCTAGTGATCGTATAATCGCCGCAAAACTATATGTAGTGACCGTAAAGAGCGTATTGTTACATACGTTGACCGCCAGTGTATTTTCTCGTTTCAAATTAAGCCATATTAATTGGAAAGGACGCAGTATGGACTACTACTACTAGTACTAGTACTGCTTTGATGTGTCCCGTCAACTCGCCGAACGAGGAGAAGCTTGCTTACTATGCCTCTCCCTCGCCCACGCGCGCAGTGGTTCGCAGGACGAGGAGAGGGTTTTGACTACAGCGCCCTCTCCCTCTCCCTCTCCCTCGCCCTCGCCCTCGCGGTGGACGTGCAGTAGTTCAATCGGTGTCAGATTGCCAGAAGCATATTGTACTGTAGTATCATCATTGTTGGACCTTCCGAAGAGGCAAAGAGCCAAGTGCAAGGTTCACACGAGTACGAATTGTTGAACCTCCCGAAGAGGCAAAGAGCTAAGCGCAAGGTTTTATAGGAGTTGTCATCCTAGTAGAAGTGTACTACAACTATAGCGAACGATGCTACTGTATGATGCCGCCACGTCACATATATCCAAAGCTGTGCCACCTTTTTTTTCTCAAAGAGCGTGTTGGAGCCGGTGCAACAACCACACAAGTTGCACGTACACATAACACATTTACTAGTAATAAATTCTAAAGGACAAATGCCAGTATGCCACACAAGTTCATCTCCAATTCACGTGATAAATTTGTGCACGACTAGTCTACATATATTCACAGCGCTACCGTTCACAATTACCGTACTCCACTTACACGTTATAGATGGGGTACATGTCCTCCTCCAGGTTCCAGTCCCAGGTGTTCTTCATGGATGGCACGATCCATAGCGGTGGGCAACGGGAATCATTGTCGCAGCTTTCTAGTCCGGTTCCACACGATGGAGACTCATCCAAGCTGAAGCGGCATAAATCAGGGATAACGTGTCCCAGCATGACGTTCATCCGGCGGTGCGCACTGAAGACACAACCATGCTTCATGAACGGCAGGCCTTCCGTGTCGTGCACGGAAGGTGGCATCCGCTTCACAATGTGGTAGCTATCCCCGATGAAAAGCGAGTACTCTCCAAGAGTGTTCCTCGGCACCCACGTAGCATCACGGGGGTCGAACTCGGCGCCGTTCATCTGGTACACGCGGCATCCCATATCTGGACACATGGTGACGTACATAGTCAAGGTCCATGCATAATAATGTTGTGCTCAAATATGGCGGTCAGTAATACTGTGCAGCAAATAGTACTACTCCGGTATAGAGGAAGTAAAATAACCGGCTTATTATATATAGCCACTCTTGGCTACATGGATGAGATAGTAAGACATGGAAAAACAAAAATGGTGGCAGCTAGTGGGTTCAAGTATTCAAGGGCCTAGCTAGCTATATGCGTCCTCCAAGGTAAAAAGTACTCCTACTAGTACTACAAAGTATACTACTAGTACAACAATGAAAGAGAAGGCGAGAGGGTTAAAAAATGGAATACCTGGGTAGATGGTGACGGTCCGATCGTGGTAGATTGTGTGACCATGTTGCACATCAGTGGTACCATGGGTAATGACTGCTAAGATAGTTGATCCCAATATGCCAAAGTCAGCTACAAGGTTCCAGGTTAGACCGAATCGTGGATGCAAATGCACATCCAGGATCGGCGATCTTATTTTGATCGGGGATGACTGGTCCCTGCAAAATAATGGAGTACCGTTAGGGATGCAAATGATGGTTTGTGCATTCTGTTTGTAATCTCCCGTACCGTAGGATGGCAACCAGATGAAACAAGTCCCCTGGCTTGTCACCGCGAAGATGCGGCCTAGATGGCGCGCGGCGTCTTCGAACGTGTAGGGGTACAAATCGGCCGCCGCCAACATGCGCCAGCCTCTGCCGTTACTGCCTCTTGCATTGATGGCAATCCTTATGTCGAACACCGCGATGAGATAGTAATCGTCGTAGCCGCGTCGCTTTGTAGGCGGGTCCGCAATTGCTATCTTCTTCAATCTCATGTAGGCAACATCATACGTATTCAAACCCAGCCAGTCCGGAAGGCCGATCCCAATGGTGGAGAAGGGGTCTACCGGAACGGCCGCACTGCTGTGGATGTTGTGCAAAATGATGGTGGTATCCGGCCAGAGGTATGCAAGCCAATCTTCGTTGGCACCGACCCAGACCTATATATAAGATGGTGGGCAGCGGAGAAATTATGGGATGGAAATGGAATAACTAAGTACTACATGATCAAACTCCATTACTGACCTGCTCATCGCACAAAATCCGACTACCTCTCCACGTCGGCAAGTCTAGCGGAGTCAACGTGCAACCATGGCCAGGGAGCGGTGGACTGTTCAAAGGATTGTCCCATAGAAGAACCTTCTCCTCGAGGACGCATGGAAGGCCGACAAGCATGGCCTTTTCCCAAGCCTGTTTAAGCAGCGTCTTGAAAAAGTTGGTGCAGGGAGCACCGAGTCTTGCGGCGGTGAGGATGTCGGAGCGGCGTGCGATTTCTCCCAGAGGATCATCGTCCAAGGTCTCCCAGCCCTGACGAGGAGGAGAACCGCCTGGCAAATCCATGGGTGCAACGACGAACTGCCTTCTCTTCGGGGGGAGGGGAACTGGCGAGGAGGAATAAGAGCGTAGTAACCGCAGGGCCTCGTCCCTTCCAACTGTAGATCGTTCCTCAGCAAAGGGGTGAGGCTATTATTTACTACTAGTACTAGCATTATGGAACGTTATGGGATTGCATTATACTGTAAATAATAGCACTAGTAAGAAATTTTTGGCACTAGGTAGTAGTTTTTGGCGTGGATTAAGAAATTTTGGGTATGTTTTTGCCATTTTTTGTACACGCCAACTAGTGTCGAAAAACGTCTTACATTATGTGACGGAGGAGTACGTACTAGTACTAACTAGTAGTGCGATGTACTGTACTTCTAGTCTAGTCTAGTATAGTGCACCAGTTTTGAACTCTTGAATCTCAGGGCCAAGGAGCTACAGTTGGAAGTGGAGGGTACTACTGTTCTCTAGAACCATCGCTGTGCTATCAATGCAGGGGAAGTACACCTGCTAGTGGCCTAGTGGGTACTCTCGGTGCTCTATTCAGCCGCTCCTCTCACGTAGCTGGCCTACTCAGCCGCTCCTCTCACGCACACACTAGCAACCTGTTTATCAGCGACGGTTACTGCGGGGGCAGAACATTTGAGTTATTTGATACAGCGAGACTAGGCTTTTCGCTTCCATTTGTGGAGGTGTAATGGATCTTGTCGAACTTTGTTAGTAGTTCCTTCTTTATGAATGAGATGAAGCAAAGCTTTTGCCTCCATTTCAAAAAAAACACGTCAAGAGGAATTTCTTTTATAGTAGAGCCGATAATGGAGTGAAGTCCATGCGTGCAACGCCACAAGCTACAGAGTAGTAGTAGAGCACTTTACGTACAGAGCCATATTGCACAGTTCCCAATGCCTCGCCAGGATTTTCCGGCTCCTCGGGCTTAATTGGGAGGCGCTAGTTTAAATATGCCACTAGCTGGAAGCTGCAAGCGAGGTGCGGCTAGGGCGAGCATGCGAGCCACGGGATGCTGGGAAGGAAAACCCGTTCACGTGGCTAGGCTATCCAGTGCACCCAGATTGTGGGGCCGCACGTCCGTTTGACTTCAAAACTCAAACTACCCATGTAAAATATTGGCTCGCAGCGAAGTGTAGTAGTACTATTTTAAAAAAAGGCCGCCGTGCGTTCGGCCGGGATCGAACCCACAAAACGAGGTATACACTCCCGCGACCACTAGTAGTACTCGTTGGAGTACAACGCAACCTAGAATCGCCTTTTGTCGCTAGTAATACGTACATTGTTCCTTACAAGAAACCCCTAATGGTTAATAGTATAGCCAGCTGCTGGCTATAAGTCAGTGCCATGTCATCTACATCCCATCTTATAGCCAACATGTACAATAATAGATCAAAAGAGTGTACTACTTTTTTATTATGTGGCCCACTTCTCATTCTCACAAAGTGCCTAGGAGCACGTGCTAGAGCTGGCTCTTCACGAAGAGCCCACTTACCTTCTCTCTCCTCTTCTCTTTCCTCCAACTAAGCAGAAATATACTAGTTTATTTCTTATAGCCCGCTGACTCAGCTCTATTGTACTTGCTCTAATAATGCAAGAAACCACTAAAATGCCAAGAAACTACTACCACTTGCATACGTGGCATACTTAAGATAAGACTACCTTATCAACCATTGTACATGCTCTTACCAACAAAAATCCTCAAGTGACCTCCTACCTCCGGCCTGTCCACCTAGTCATCCTCGGCCATGGGACGCAGCTACCGTCGTCGGCAGAAGGCGAGGTCAAAACCGTCGGCGGTGCGGAGCCCATGTTGCGGCAGCCCGGATGCCAGTGCCGTCCGGCGCTCGCGGCCGCTAGCTAGCCAAGATAGCTCCGTCCAGCTGCTTGTCTGCAAGGTTTGCTAGCTATATTGGCACGGCAGCTTGGCGGCTTGCTCGCGCGCACCGCGCTAAGGCCAGCCATCTAGCTCGAGCGAAGGCCAGCGCGGTGGCTTGCTCGCTCGTGAGTCACGCTAAGGCCAGCCTGCCAACCCGTGCGGAGGCCAGCGCGGCGTCCGGCCCGTCCGGCGGAGAGGCGGCCAACTCGCTCATCACCGGCGCCACCGACGAACACACATCAGTACTGTTTGAAGTAATGTTCAGGAAAAATAATGATTTGAGGGGGAATAACAGGATAGAAGGTCAGATGTGGGTCCCTCGTATGAACGGTCAAACAAAATGTGTTGGTTTAAGCTGCCTCTCAGCACGGACGTGTGGGCCAACCCTATCATAAATGGGTTTAAACGAACCTAATCGGTAGGAGTACTAGGTAGTTTTTGGCATGGATTAAGAAATTTTGGGTATGTTTTTGCTATTTTTTGTACAATAGATTCTTCCTAGGGCTGGTTGAAAGTGGTAGTTTTTTGTTAAATACTCTACATATTGTAAGTAGGAGTGGAAGTTAAGCTTTGGAAGCCAATAAGCAAGGCTAGTTACATAGTACATATGTGTACATGATTGAAAGTAAATACCAATCATCAGTGACTAATATCTTGATGGAAAACTCAAAACTATGGAATACTAGGAAAAAATGCATGGTTGGAAATACTAGCAATGTTGATGTCCGTTGCAACGAATCATAATTAGAATAATACTTATTCACAAACTTGGTACAAAACACTCTAATATGATATACATATGTCACTAGAGATATATTATGTTTCAATTAGAATATATTCCTTGGGCTGTTTTGGTGAGGTCAGGGAGGGATGTGGTTGGTTTTAAGATACTAATTATGGGTTTTTCTGCAAATTGGTAGAGAAGTCGGATGTTGGTGAGAAAAGGCAACAACTTACCTCACAATCGTTAGATGTAGATCTAATGGTCAGAAACGACGGATGGCAGACACACCAGCATCACCAACTTAGTCTTGTGTAGGAGTACTAGCCAAGATCCGTGCATTGCACGGAACATCAAGATGCATTTTTTTATAAAACACTTGTTGTGATTGACCCTTGCGGGAGTAATCCCATGTGTAAAAACTAATGATATCTCGAGAAATATGAGATAAGGTGAAGAGGAGTGGGGTGTGGTGGTGGTTGGTGGTCGGACTGAGCGGAGGCATGGGGATTGACGACGCCGGCAGCGGCCACCAGGCCAGTTTGTTCCAGAGGCTTCCTTTCTTAATTGCTCAACAATGAGGTTTGTTGGAGATAAGGATGAACGAGGGAAGGCCTTGTCTGCAAATGTGGAGAGGGGTGCGGGTATCTTTTAGTTTAATTTCCATCCGTCAGATATAGATCGGACGGTCTATATTTATAAGAGAAGAAATATAAGTATGGAGATACAAACGTATTATCGATACTTGCTTCCGTAAACTAGCATCTACATTCTATTCAATGCCTCGGCATGTGGGGCCTTAGCACAATGACTTCTCGACTGTGTAAAACAAAGATTTTCCCGTCGCCGACAAGGAGGGGGTGACGGCGGCGCGCTTTTTGGCTTGCTCTAGTCCTAGTAGTCATACTAGGTGGTCTAAGCACGTGTAGATTTATTCTTTTTCACGTCTCGTGTTCGCCGTACTGCCACGACTGTTGATGAATAGACAGTAAGTTATTCACGGGGAAACCCTTGTTGAGCGTGTTTGCGAGAGAGAGAGAGAGAGAGAGAGAGAGAGAGAGAGAGTGCATGTGTGATATGTTAGAGACTGAGGCAATGATAACAGATTCTTTGTGTCTATGTGTGTGGAGGATAGAGAGAGACACATGGGGCTTTGTGTTGTGTAACGTGGAGACACATATACATAATTAGAGAGTGAGTGTGTGAGATACACATGCGGACATGAGGAGAGATGAGGATCCAGATAAATGGGTGTTTGTGCGTGTCTGTGTGTGTTTGTGCACGCGTTTGTGTGTGAGAGGGAGAGAGTGTATGTGGAGTAGAGAGACGACTGATGATGTAAACCTAGTATAAGGGAAGGGGAATGGTGTGACATGTGTAGTAGCGAGATAGCATGGGTGCGGGCGGGGGGAGCAGACTATTTGGAAGAGACATCGAGTGTGTGTGTGGGAGAGGGGTGTGAGAGCGAGAGAAAGAGAGAGCTAGCGACGGAGAGAGGAAGAGAGGAAGAGAGGGGGCGAGAGGGGTCGTTTGTGTCCATAAATGGCGTATAGATAGGGAGACAATGTTGATGTTGTCCGAAATTGGCCTATGAATGGAGACACAAGGGAAGCGAGTCATCGTCTGTGTGATAGGGACTTCATGAGAGATCTAGAATAGATGGTGTAGAGAATAATGTGCGAAATCGAGAACGATTATACATTAGGGAGCTATGCAAAGAGTCACGACATATATGTATACAGGGAAGGAGCTGGGGCGGGTCCGCATGTGGGAGAGATAGAAAGAGGAGAGTGGTGCACAAGGAGACAAAGTGTGCTTGTTTGCAGTGGGGGTGGTGTGTGAGGTGAGTGCGCGAGAACCACATGACTAGGGAGATAGACGTTTGGGGGCGACGTTTTGTGTGTATGGGAAATATACACTCTACATAGTGCGTGTGCTTGGGTAAGAGAGATAGCGGGAGACCTAGAGAGTGAGGGAAGAGATGTGTGCATGCCCGAGAGACAAAGTGATAGAGACCTATGTTGGGGTCCGGACTTTACAAGAGAGAGGGGTGTTAATGTGCTCGTGTGTTGGTGTTTGGGGGAGAGAACGACTTCTCTATGTGTGTGTGTGTGTGGTGGGGGGGGGGGTTGACTTCAGATAAAGAGTGAGGTGTCTATATTTGAGGGACTTTAGCGTAATTGAGATATTGTGCACTCATGGTTGATCAATTTGTTTCACAGTTTGTACTATGAGATAACGATACTTTTGAACATGCGTGATATACCTTGATGTACCAGAATTACAAACCTAAGATTGGAATTTTGGAATTCGACTCCATCATTAGCTTTTGTAATTCATTTAAACGGAGGTACATTTTTTAAGCCGGGATTTCGTGATTTCAAATTCATATATCAAACCTAGAGATATACACATACGGGCATGTTCAAACTTTATAATCATCCACTTTATTCATACACATACACATTTTTGCTTTTGTCATCATATTTAGGATAAACACATTTGGAATTTCATTTGAATTGGACCGTATGATGGTATTTGCTTGTAGTAGCTCAATGATCCATATTTGAATTGAATGGACAATCTAAGTTTCGAGTTGGAGACATTGATTTTCAAAACTTGCACATTTTTTTGCGTGCAAAACAAACAAATTGTCGGCCATGATATCATAGTCGGCCGTACGAGAGCAGAATACTTATAATTTTAGGCGCCAAAAGCTTTCAAACTTCCCGCTCACATCGAAATATCATGCGCCCGAAAGTTTAGCCCTGCGATATTCCTGTTTTACCCCTGCCACATGAACGGAAAAGGGCTGCTTTGGTAACTCCATTGTTTTCCCCTCTTTGCCCCCAACATTCTTCCCAGAGCCCCTCCCCTTCCCCTCCCCGACCCCCCAACCACGGCAAGCCGCCGAATCTAGTCCTCCGCCGCAGCGGTGGACCTCACACCCCGCCGGATCTACCTTCCGCACCTTGGAACCCCCAACTGCCAACTCACCACTTCACCGGAGCCGCTTCAGCGACTGGCTTGTCCACCGCTCCAGATCTCCTTGACCGCCATCATGGTCCACCGCACCGGATCTGCTTAACCGGCGCCCTCGTCCACCACAGCGTAGGCCCTTCACTGACTCCCTCGTCCGCCCCTTCGCTGGCCCTTCATACAAGCCCTCGTCCGCCGCAACAGATCCGCCTCACCGAAAGCACTGTACAACGCGCCCGCCGAAGCCTTCGTCCACTGCACCGGACCCGCTCCACGGATGCCATATTCAACTCCACCGGCCCTGCTTTACCGACGCCGCAGCCTCATCAGGTTATTTCGATTTGTACTCCTTCGGTTTTTCTCTTTATCGTGCAACTGTTCACTTACCACAGATGAGCTTTCTTGTATGTCGACAGGCGCCGCAACCGTAGCACCGGAGCCGCTTCAGCGACGGCGACAGCCGGCCCAAACTCAACCGCAACACGAGCACCATCGACGATCCTTAGCTATCAAGTATGACAACGATACCCATACGCCGCCGAGAATCAGGTACTATTATCCAACGGCCGGCGCCTACGTTCACTTTCCTAGCATAAGCACCGCACCTTTGAATTTCTTCAGGGCATCATTCAGTTTTTCATGAGACGCGTTATTCTGCTTGCACCTGTAGGGCCATACTTCTGGCAGTGAACATGTTACATGTGCTAAATTACATACCAGTGCACATATAGTTAATATGCTTTAGTTTTGTTCTGATGCCACCTGTTGGTTCCATCAGACTGCTTAATGTTCTCTATGCTTAATTACACATCAGCAAACTAGCATGTGGTTCCGCTGCTTTTTGTTCGTTTTACCCTACATTTTCTGATGCTAGCTATTACATCACTGCTCCGAGCCTCTGTTCATTACTTGTTTGTGTGTTCTTGATCTTCCCAAGTTGCATGACTAATTTGATGCTTCTATTAATTATGGAGCTGCCAACCCCATCAAGCAAAATATTTGTTCTTTTGGGGCTGGCACCTCGAACAAGCATAAAAATAGAGGGAAGCAGATATATTGTCGTGTATGCACACACCCTTCTTTCATTAGTTTAGATGAACCATTGATGATCAATTCGGACCAGTGCATGCGATTAAAATTAATTTTACCTAAATAGATGGTGCAGAATAAACTACAACAACTAGATTTGCAACCACGGGATGCTGACGATATCTTCAAAGAACATTGCAACAGCAGCTAGGCTTCACAGCAACATATGGTAAGCCAGTGTGTTTTAGTACATGTGAAATGTAATGCGAGTGGGCTGCTTTCTTGGCTTGTGCCCTCAACGTGTAATCCTACCGAATTACAAATAGTTCAGTTGTCTGCTTTGCTGTATTGCTTGATTCGAATGCTTATTTGTTGTTACGCTATACCTGAGTTGGCCAATATGTCAGCAGTGCCTGCTGTACTATCGTAAAGAAATGCATGCCTATTTCATTTGAGTCCTTAACTTTTCCTCTCAACTTCATCACAAGACTGTCTTCGTAGTTTATATGAGGCCACACTGTTAAGTGCTTTCTCAGATTATTTCAACTGCTTAGATGCCTTGGCAACTTAAATATAGCGGTTGTACACTCCCTTTCAACTAGGGATGTCAACTGGGTCCCGTTTAATCCCGATTAAAGTCCACTAGTGGTATGATAGTTCAAAAGAGTTTTTGTTTTTTGAGGAAAATGAACTAGGGAGGTAGCAAAAACTAACTAGATGGGACTGGCGGATGTCGTTTATTTGCCACTTACATCCCTAGTTTCATCTTACCATTTTAATTTCTTTTCGGCTGATGCTGCTTCGAACCATTTAAATATAGTTTGCCATGCTCGGCAATAATTCGTCCGTCGTTTACCATGTAAGCTTACTGCCTGGATCATACGATAACTATCTCTTACTGATGTCCAGCAGAAACCTTTCAGGATGCCGTTCACACTAGGACACAATGTACAACCCCAGAATCTATTTGTGGAAGCAGTGCGCCATCCATGTTACCAGATGGTAGCAGTTCAGAGGCAACACCGCCGGAGAGCAGTCTGAGCACAGATATTATAGTGCTTGAGGCTCTACTAGAGGCAGAAAGAGATGGTGTGGCTGCCATGAATGAGGTAATCTTTATCTTGAGGCTGGAAATTACGGAATTAGCGGCACGCATTATGCAAGCAACCCAAGAATTGGAGGAAGTAAGAATGTTGCATTTGAAGACGGAGGAGGTCCTGCTGTTTCTGCTATCTGAAGCCCAAGGTAATCCCGGTTCTTCTTTAGATACCAGTTGAAATTGTCATTAGATTATTGTACTTGCATGTTGTGTCATGTCTCTGAATGGATTATGTTGCAAGACCCCCTATGTTGTCCATGTGTTGTAATGATCCGAATTTTTTAGGCGAGGTAATCCTCAGTACTTGTATGATTGACATAAGGTGAACTGTTTTTCGTGTGAGCATATTGTATTGGATGAAATAACTGTTTGACTCAGAGTGTATCCAACCTACTGAATTCGAAGATCACGGCATTTCTAAATCATAATCATATATAAAGGTGGAATAAATCTTTGTTGTGGTTTTGAAGAAATAAATAACAAAACGTATAATTATCTGTGGATATTCGTAATCGAATACAAATTGGATTTGAATTTAGTTTGCCAGGTCCCAGGGCAAACGTGAATGCTAATTCTCCCAAGTTTTGAACGAAGCGGCTAAACACCCACTATAATTTGTGGGCTGCCCGAAGCAAGTGTTTGCGAGATGGAAATTACTGTCTACCCCTGACACTTGACATCCTTATCGACCGGATTTACACTGCTGTCGATAGGGGTAGACTAGTAACTTCAATCAGACGTGACACGACGGCCTCTGAGCCCATTCAGACACGGTGGGCGCCAAACGTGGGCGGCAAAACACATTTGATTCAAGCTCGTCCGAAAGACATGTGTCTCTTCCTCCATTTCCCCATTCATACACGGTGGGCGGCAAAACAAACTCTCCTCGTCCGAAATCGATGTAGGCTAATATTTTAAATAGGGGCAGATGTGTAACTTCCATCAGACGTGACACAACCGCCCTACCTGTCAGGCCCCGTTCATACACCGTGGGCGCCAACCGTGGGCGGCAAAACACCCTCTCCTCGCCCGAAATAGTTACCGGCAAATATTTGGGAGATGCGAGATTACCGTCCTATCCCCAACCGACGCGATGTCCGAAATTTTAAACGGGGGATAAGTTCGTAACTTTCCCCCATTTCAGAGAAGCGCGTCCCAAAGTTTGAGATCCCCCTCCCCTCCATTTCCCCATTCATACACCGTCGGCGGCACGACAACCTCCGCACTGCGGCCAGCCTCCTCCGTCCGCCACCCCATCCTCCACCTTGCCGGAGCCGCTACCCCTACCCCGTCGTCCACTGCAAGAGATGGACGTCTCTCATCCACGGCGCTGGACCAGGATCCTTTCATCGCCTCCTCTCGCTTCATCGGCGCCGTCGTCCACCTTGCCGTTGCCGCTCCTACGACCGCCTCGTCCACGGCAACAGGATATATCCCCCGACCCGGCCGTCTGCCGTCTAAAGTCTTCTTCCCCGCCGCCGACAGCCATCGCACCCGCAGCACCCTCAACGTATCAGCATAGGCCTACACGGCGTCGCAAGAGAGGTGGTACTCTTCCATATGTGCTTAAGTTATTGATCTCACCCGGAAAATAGATCGTAATTTGTTTACTGTACTTTTCTTGTCCGTACCAAATCGTAGTGGCTAGTTGAAAGCAAACATTGGTTGCGAAGTAGCTTTGTCCGGTTTGCACCTTCAGATCCGCCATGGCACGGGCACTATACTCGTAAAGCTTATGGTTTCCCCCCTTTATATTCACTACCATCATCGTAGGTGCTTCGTGTCGTGCTAGCACTGCTCCTCAAGACCTCAACCCAAAGCTTACGTGTTGAAATACGAATCTGATATGATGCTCATATCACTAAAACAGAGAACGTTTAATTGGTCACCTAATGTTCCTATATTCGTTTCGAAAAGCATGTGCGCCACCCACTGGTCCAGCTAGTTCCACTTTCCTGATTTTTCTCTTGATGCTTAGGGTTTTCCCCTTTTATCTACTCTACTATGATCTGCGTAGGTGCTTTCTGTCGTACTAGCATTACTCCACCCTTCAAGCTAAACAACACAACACTCAGAATTCGAAAGCTTAGTTGTTCAAATATGATTGTGATATGATACTGATATTAGTTAACCGACACATTTAATTGGTTAGCTAAAGGTCCCACTTGAGTTTCCAAATGCATGTCGCGACATATAGAGAGACAGCATAATTGCATTTCTTTGTCACTTGTTGACCGTACTTTCTTGTCCATACCAAATCTTAGTTGTTATTTCAAAGCAAACATCGGTTGCTAACTACCCTTTGCGCGGTTTGCAGCTTCAGATCTGCCATCCCACTGCCACGGTCAACACTGTACTCATCATGCTTATGTTTTCCCCATTTTATGATGACCACAATCAGCCTACGTGGTTCGTGTCGTAATAGCACTGCTCCACCCATCGAGCTAAACAAGCTTAGTTGTACAAATTCATATATGATATTATTGCTGATATTAGTAAAACTGAGAGATGTTTAATTGGTTAGCTAAATGTTCCTACTTTAGTTTCGAAATGCATGTGAGCCACATATGGAGAGACCGGAAAGAATAGTATTTCTCTGTGCGCTCTGGTTCATCATGGGTGGCCAACCGACATTGTATTGAAAGACTTGTAATATCTTCAATCTGCTTGCTCTTCTGCTCTTCTTTAAGATGATACTCTTCTCTTGCGGTCGACTGGTCAGGTCGAGTTGTTCTCCCTTAGTATATTTTGAATCTGTCAGGTCAGGTCGACTTGTTCTTCTTTACTATATGTTGAAGCTATCATCTGTGAAGTGTCATCACTTCTGGAGCTCTCATATTTTGAGTAGTAGGCCACATTATATTAATGCACACAACAAATGCATGGCATCTTTTAAAAGAATTGCAGAGATAGCACAAAGGGGTTTACAGGGAGGCAGTATTGGATTAGAATCACTTCTGCATTACAAAGAAAATCTCACTTGTTTTTATGTTTTCATGCATGTCAGATATTGAACATTATCAAAATGAATATGAGAATGGGCGCACGAGAGGAATATTGCGGAACGATCCACTGGCTAACAAACTTGGCATGGTGGAGGATGGCCTATCTTATTCACCCATCAAGGTGCTTGCTCTAACTTTGCAAAGTTGTATTGGTCGCACATATTTTGCATCTGACCTCTTGCATTACTTCTACTTTGTTACACCATCTGCTTAGTTTAAGCATCATATATGAGTATATGCCATACCTATCCATTTTCTGTACCTATTCCATGTGTCGTCACACTATGTTTTTCCAGTCAAATGTTGTTCTTTCGTAATAGATGTCCAAAAGGAAGAGGGTGAGTGCAGATCCTCAAGGAGTACAAACTAGGTATTTGGAAAAGGTAGTGATACCTGTTAAATCAGATAGATCAGCAGCCACAGAAAACACAGGCCCAACTGTACCACACTTTACCCCTACTCCAGTGGCCAAACCCCTATTAGAACTGCTGGGAGCCCAGCGTCAGGTACTGTCTATGATATCAATTCAAAATTTGAACTCCTAAATTTCTGCTTGTGCCTTACCTTCTCTCTTGTATGAAAACTAATTTCAGATGAATCTCCTTGCTCAAAGGATCATACGATCTCAAAACAATAATGGGCTCTGCATTGCTCTTGTCAGTACCTCTCTCCCTTTTGCCTTGTAACGCTGTACTTAATTAATTGCTATTTGATTATGTATCATCAGTCTGCACCTGAGCTTCATTATCCTCTGTTTCTTCCAATATTATTTGATCTATATTTACTCTTTGCAAAATGTAGAATAATGGCAACGCTTATAAAGAATTTTCTTTGGGGAATTTATTGAATTATCCTTCCATCAACATGGAGAAGGGCTTTGTCCAGCCCGTGTTAACATGTAATGTAAGTTCATCCTTCTCAAGCCTTCAAACTTTGTTCTAGTATAGATTTGGATAGGCATCATTTCCTCCACTGCTGTTTGCTTTGCTGTTTACATCTGATTGGATGTTTGCAACAACTACCAGTTTCAAATTGTAGTTGTAAAAACATGTTCCTTATGCAGAACAGATCCATTTATTTGCTTATATAATTGTGAAACCTGTTACGTGTCTCCTTGTTTCTCTTTCAGACTCGTATCTCTTACGCCAGGCAGAACTTTAGGGAAGATAGTGAGCCAAACCATCTTGAGGACAGCGAGATGACCCCAAGGTCCTGTCTTGATGAAGACAGTGAGTTGAAGCTACTCACCAGCAGGTGTGAGACAACCTCTGTGCAGTCGCTGCCTCAATCAGTTCGACTTCTTCAGTCTCAACTTAAAGCGGAAAGGCTTGCTTCAGCTCAGCTCCGACTTGAAGTCAAAGATGCAATGAAGATGTCAGAGGACTGCCGTGCGCACCATCATGCCTTAAATCTAGTGTTGATGCATCTATCGTTGACACAACTGAGGTCTACTCAGCTTCTTCAGCTGTTTGGGGGGCCCGACGTGGCCAGGCCTAGTGCCTTCTGAAGTGCTCTCAGTTTTGTATATTCTTTTGTCGGCGCGTTTATTTGCACTGGTGGCGAACTTTGATGCCCAGTGGATGTAATATGTGTGATAGCCGTGATAGCCTAGCGTAAGTTGCTTGCTTATTTATTTCCTTGTTGTCTTGTTTATTTGTTTGCTTGTAGTCATTGCAGTTCTTTTTCCGCGGTTTGCTAGTGGCTGCAATAACCTATTTTTTAAAACTAGGCCACAATAACCATGGGCTAATATTTACTGTAGTGACACTGGGCCTCCTACGGGCCGTAGAAACAGTGGGCCTTCTACGGGCGTAGAAACAATGGGCCTTCTACGGGCCGTAGAAACATGGGCCTTCTACGGGCCGTATCATCAATGGGCCTTATACGGGCAGTATGATCGATTGGCCAAACATGGGCCAATAACAGGCCGCATTATGGCCGTAAACGGGCTAGAGTTGGAATCGTCCGTTCATGGGCCGACCATAACGGGCCATCGTTAATAGGCCGTATTTGATGACGCTATGAAAACGGCCCAACGTATTAACGGACCACAAACGGGCCGACTGTAACCACGGGCTGAATTTGGCCCACAAGCAGAAAATGACAGTAACGGGCCGTAAGTAAACGAATGCTGGAAATGAGCCCAAGAATAAATGGGCTCTGAGAAGGCCAAAAGATAACATGGGCTGGAAATGGCCCAACGGAATAACGTGTCGTTAATGGGTATAAAGTGATACACTGTTCATTACGGGCCAGTTTCACCACGGGTCGTTAATGGGTGTAAAGTGATACACTGTTCATTACGGGCCAGTTTCACCACGGGCCGTTAATAGGCCAAGAGTTACATAGGGCCTCATATGGGCCGAAAGACGTCATGGGCCATACATGGGCCAGAAGTGAAAACGGGCTGGAATCATATTGGGTGGCCCAGATGATGCCACTGGGCCTAATTCGGATAGGGCGTAACGGGCCTTGGGTTAGCGGGCTGTAAATGGGCTATATGTGAACAGGCCGTTAACAGGCTTTACATGGGCCGGCTCGCTACCTTTTGACCAAATCAAACGGGCCGGCCTTTTCACAGGAATGGGCCTCTGTTGGGCCGTGCCACGTGTCTACGTATCATAGGCGCCTTCTGTCCAATGAGTGGATGACATCTGTCCCAACGATGAGCCGACACGTGTTTCCTCCAGCCAATGATGATTTTACACGTGGAAAATCCCCATTGGTCGGGGCTGTTAACGGGTTATCGGATCCAAAACCCGACCCGATAGCTTAACTCTGTTCCGTTATGGTGGATGCCACGTGTCGGTCACCCTTGACGAAAGCACTTCTGTGACGCGGGATTTATCGTCATGGAAGTGGACACTTCCGTGATGATAATTTTGGTAATGTCATGGAACACTTCTACGACAGCACAGGTATGACTATCTTGATTCTGTCATAAATGTCATGGATGTACATGCATGACAAAAAACGCGACCTACTGTTATCATCACGGAAGTGTATTTTTTGTAGTGATAAGAGCGTTTAGATTACTAAATAGTGAACTAAACGCTCTTATATTAGTTTACGGAGGGAGTATATATCATAGATGACCGTTTATGGCATGCATTTATAGCATATATATATATATGTTACGGTATCTAGCTATATTACTGCTTCTTTGCCACATCATCATATTCTATTCCCGGGTGCATGATACCGGCTATGATACCCCCACTATGGCACCTAATAAGTTGGTCGTAATATGGGAGTATCAAGCGGTATGATGAGCCAACTAGACTTTTTGGTGATGTGGCACACAGTTAAATGACGAAAGAGAGGGTGTGTGGTATCATATCATGATACCGTATCATATTAAATTTGTGTACTACTTTGTGTCATAAGGAACCTAAGATACTAACTCATGATACTATGCATGCACACATATGGAGGTATTGCCGATCATATACTAGTATGATGCATCTATAGTCCCTCCTTTCCGGTTTATAGGCTTATCTCAAAATTTTAGTTTTTCCATTTTATAAGGCTCAATTTGGTTGTCCCCATCACATGTCCAGATTCCAAGGTGCATTGCATGCAAGTATTAAGAGAAAGTTGACCAATGCATGTACTTTATTTATGCATGCATGTATTGCAATATACATTGGAAAACATAAATTTTGAGGAAAACAAAAGCATTAATTGGGTGTTTTTGCAAACTACAAAAAGTATTCCACCACTCACCATCTACCTTGGTTGGTGAGATTTTTGAATAGAGCCTATAAGGCTGGTTGTAATGGGGAGTATCATATATACTAGTAGTATCATGCATATATATGATAGTGTAGCTAGGATACTACTTCCGTAATGCATAGTATCATAAGTTAACATCTTAGGTTGCCTTACTAATCTCAGAAAGTAGTAGTAGAACATTTAATATGACATGGTATCATGATATGATACCACATCCCCTCTTGTGTGCCACATCATCCAAAAAGTCTAGTTGGCATGCATGATACCGCTTATGATAATACCATTACAACTAGCCTAGCTACACCGGAAAGGAGGGAGTATGAGACTAGCTAGCCACAATGGAGAGTAGTACACTGGTAACATACACATATCCCTAGACTATATATGTTATTACCATCATAGTGGGTAGTAACATAAGTGTAGTGTGATGCAAAGCTTCATTTCTTAGGTTACAGACTCATATTGCATTGGTACATGTGATGCTACAATAACTATGTAAGTTACTGAAACTATCTCTCTCCTCATTAACTTATTGCCACATAAGCAAGTTTGCTGAGTTGGAGTCGGTGTTACAGCTGAAGTTACTCCCACTGTGGCTAGTCTGATACTAGCTAGTCGTCTATGATATACTAGCTACCTCACTAAGAGCATGGTTAATAATACAACCAAGGGTCGGCTATAAGAAGTTGACATGTCATATACAACCAACCTCTTAGCGGGTATGTACAATAATAAGTTTTATATATGTACTAGTTTATCGATAGTTGGCCCACCTTGCATCCTCACAAAGTGTCTTGGGTCTCCTGTTGCAGCTGGCTCTACTAACCAAGAGCCCGCTTCTCTTCTCTTTCCTCCAACTAATAAGCACATATATATTATTCTATTCCTTATAGCCAGACTACACACAGTGGGAGTAACATAGGTAGTAACATCACACATATCTAGATAAATAGATGATGTGGCAAGCAATAAATGAAGAAATGGAGGAAAGTGGATATGTGTGATGTTACTACCTATGTTACTCCCACTGTGGGTATAGTCTTATACTATAGTATGAGACTACCCACAATGGGAGTACATAGGTAGTAACATCACACATATCTAGATAAATATTAGATAAGTAGATGATGTGGCAAGCGATAAATGAAGAAAGAGAGGAAAGTAGTAACATAGCTAGCTAGTTACTAGTAGTATGAGTAACATCACATGTACATATCAAGGCAAGATGTGTCTATAGCCTAATAAATGAAGTGTTGCATGTTACCACACATATATGTTACTCCCCACTATAGAGGTAGTAACATAGACTAGTGTAACACATGGGCATGTTACTAGTCTATGTTACTACCCATTGTGGCTAGTCTGAGTAACATCACACATCTCAAGGAAAGATGAGTCTATATCCTAATAAATGAAGTGTTGCATGTTACTACACATATGTTACTCCCCACTATAGAGGAAGTAACATAGACTAGTAACATTCTATGTTACTACCCATTGTGGCTAGTCTTATGTCACTTAATTGTGTACTTACTTGCTCTAAATGCATAGTATCATAGAGTAGCTAGTATCATATGTAGTACTTTATTTATATTGTCATGCATGACACATAGTAGCATAACATCTATTATGATACGGTTTCATGATATAATACTTAACCCTCTCTTTCTTCATTTAATTAATTCTATGACAGCTCATCAAAATTGCCTTAGTTGGCATGCAAGATACTAGCTAGCATACCCCCTTACTATCAGCCTAGCAAAGGTGTTCAGATCATTTGTGCGTCACTTTGTGAGTTTTCATCCGTTTTTTCGAGAAGCGGGGAGAAGTTTCAAATATTTCGGCCACGAGGTGCGGCCACTGGCGTAGGCCTAGTTGGTATTTTAATTACAGAAAATTCAGATGGAGTTCGGACATCATCAAAATCGATGTGTGCCTAAGGCATGCTCTCACGACCCCGTGGAAAAAATTGGTAAAGTTTGGCTACAAGTTTTGATGACCGCTCCTTCCAAACCGGAGCATCTCACATGAAGGAACATGGTTTTCCAAAAGGAGACGTGTCAATTCAAACTCCTGTGGCCGGTGACTTCATCGTTTGGCCTCATAAAAATTTCCATGGTACGCAATCACCATTATACCATGGGTTTGATTTTCTGGCGCATTTCAGGTATCGTTAGCTATATTTAGACATTTTTTGATATTAACGTGCATTTTGTGCATAAAAATAAAATTACAACCGGAACTGCATGTGTTGTCGAAAGGGATGAGGATCGTCGTTCGATCTGGGAGCATCCAACGGTGCAGACGTACGATCCGTGGGGTTTGGGTTCTGGCCAATCAGAAAGCATGACTCGGATCGTGGGCGTGGTGGCAGGGTTTCGTCGGCACACGGCTTTCATCAACGAACCGTGTGCTATTCGCAAACCAGATTGCATATTTTTGTTCACACATACTGTAGTGAGATCGATTAAGTGTGCTACCTCTATGATATAATAATAATAATAATAATAATAACAAAAAACAGTTCATATTCATTGCCTGAGCTGGCAGCATATCAAGGTCAACATATTAACGGTTCTTACATCAACAGAAAACCAGGCATAACTCACAAATTTAGTACACGCGACAGTTCTAAATTGAACGAATTAAGTTGCAGGGTAGGCATAAAGACTAGTCTTACAACTAAATTCCCATGTACATGGGGGAACTGGGATCATTAAGTTGACCCCGAATGAACTTGGGTTTTTGATGATTTTAAACTTCTTATCTGTTGCACTGGTGCGTGATCCCTTGGCTGGCAACTCATCGAATTCATCGTACTCGTCCTGATCGGCAAGATCGTCGACACCCACTACCCTTCTCTTCCCATGCATCGCTAAATGGCCGTTCTTATGCAAGGGATCTTCCACAAAGAAAATCTGGGTAGCATCACTGGCAAGAATGAATGGGTCTGCGTGATATGCCATCGTTGTCCTGATAACACAGGTCTTCCTGTAGTCATCAATCCTTACCTGACCAAGAGGGATCCATGCGCACCTGAATAATGCCACCTTAACTTTCACATAGTCAAGCTCCCAAATCTCTTTGATGGTTCCATAGTATACCCTTTTATCAGCTTCATTTATAGTCATGCATTCTATTCGAACAGAGGTGTTCTGATATGAGGTCTTCTTATCACGTTCCTCAGTGTAGAATGTGTATCCATTTATGTCATATGCTTGGTACGTCAACACCGTAGGTGATGGCTTTTGTGCCAACCACGTAGCAATGTCATCAATGGATCCTTGTGCCAAACAATTCTTCAGCCATTCGGCGTACTTCTTAGTGTGCTCCTTCATCTCCACTTCTGATGAAGGCACCATTGGTAAGAAGCTTTGGGGTATCTCCGCCAAGTGTTCTTCGGCATAAGCGATGAGAACTGGGCTGTTAAGCAGTATCGTCAAATGGGCTTTCTCTGCCAATTCTCTGGTGCAGCCATTTGCATGCCAACAAGGACCGGCCTACCTTTCAGCCTTCCCTCATGGCGAGAGAGGGGCAAACCTATAGGTCTTTG
This sequence comes from Triticum aestivum, assembly GCF_018294505.1. NCBI lineage: Eukaryota > Viridiplantae > Streptophyta > Magnoliopsida > Poales > Poaceae > Triticum > Triticum aestivum. Next base: position 479,548,046 of record NC_057814.1, on the reverse strand, counting down.
TTTCATGTATTCGATGCAAAACTCAACCACCTCCTCCGCGGTATAACTGTAACACCCCAAAATTTTGACCTTGTTTTATTAATTAGAATTTTTGCCAGGAAATTAAACTTTTCCATTTGTCTGGATTTATCTTTTGATTTCAGAACCCCTCTTCTCTTTAATATTGTGGGTTTTTACCTCAAGTGGAAACTTTCCAAAAGTATTATTGGATTTGTATGCTATCTCTATAAAACAATTATTTATCAGTGGATTTAATTGCATAATTGTTTTTCCTGAGCTTTATTCTTTAAAATGATTTTTCATAAATTTGGAGCCTCTGTTGCACTGCAACCATTTGATTAATGCATTTAAAATTTTCACCAAAATTTGGGGATGTCATGTGATGTTTCCACATCACTTTTATGCAAAAACATCTTTTGGCCATTGGAGATTTTGAGCTCTGCATCAACTTTTCAAATCTGGTCCAGTAGGTATTTTTGCACTACAACCTATTTAAATATTCTTTTAAAAATTCTTCCAAGTGTTTGGAGATGTCAGTAGATGCACATAATTCAACTTCATGCAAAAACCCAATGATGTTCTTTGAAAAATTTGAGTGAATCATCCTCATCTTCATTCTGCTCCAGTTTGGCGATTTGTACTGCAACCCTAGATTATCTTGCTCTAGTAACCATGAGCTTTTTCCTACTTATAAACCAGCCTGCAGAACCCTTAAGTCCAGGAGAGTGGACCCATTGGAGGGTTTTTAGTGCATGCAATAAGACCTTCTTCTTTCTGTCCAAAACTGAAAGTTTGCAAAACATGCACTAGCAAGTTTCTGGTTTTGCCCAAATGATCTTGCCATCATCACCTATATCTAAAGAGACACTGGTCTGGAGTCTTTGGCCACTCCAAGAGTTGCCTAGATGCACTTAGCAATCTGTCGAGCACCTTGTGTGCATGGTCAGTTTTGACATGATTTTTGCCTTTGCACTGTGACCTTGCACCTCTGGACAAAATAGCATGTCCACTAAGCTCCTAGAAGACTCTAACCTAAACCTGCTACTTGCCAGCCTCACCCAAGCCCTATGGCATGCTTCGGCATTTCGTCGAGCAGCAAGCGTGCGTGCTCTGGGCGCGCCCAGAGCGCACGTTTTGCACGCGCGCGCACCGAGTCACCGCGTCGCACTGCCGCCCTTCCCGCGCCCGTTCTGGCCTTTGGCCACCTGCAGCCAGCGTGCCCGCCCCTTCCCTCGCCGCAGAGGCGCCCCTGGAGCCCCATAGTGCCGCCGTCAGGTCGGCCACGGCGGCTAGCGGCCGGCCACAGCAGGCTCTGCCATGTACGGCGCCGCCCAAGCCACCCGCGCGCGCCAGCTGCCCCTGGAACAGCCCGAGCTCATCCACAAGCTCGTCGGCACGCGCTCGTCGCCGTCACGTTGCCCTGCAGCTACAGAACGGCGGTCGCCGATGTTCTTATCCACGGCCGCCGCGGGAACCAACCTCGACCCCTATAAATAGGAGCCCCGAGCCCGTCCCTGCACTCAGGCAACCTCCTTGCACCCCAACAGTGCCCCCACGGCCAGCAAGCGACGGTGGGAAGCTTTCTTCCCCGTTTTCGGCCAGTTCGGCTGCCGCCACGCTCCGGTTCAATTCGTCGCAGTCATAGCCTTCCCCGGCCATCTAGTGCCACCATCCCACTCCCCTCGACCTCACGGAGCCGCCCAGCCTCTCAAACGCGACCAAGAACCACCGCAGCCCAGAACCCCAAAACCACCCGAAACCTCCTCCGCGGCGGAGCTCGCCGCCGGCTACTCCTTCCACCCCCGACGACCCAACGACCACCGGGAGGACCGCCCCGGTCTGGCAGGTCCATCCCTGCCCTCGGATACCCTCGAGGAGACGTCGTTCGCCGGTGTCGATCGCAGGAGTCCCGCCTCTGCACGGGCAGAGGAAGAGGAGGGAGAAGGGACTAGTCAAACCTGACCAGTGGGCCCGCTGGACCCACTGTCAGTGACCCGACCCCGCCGCCACGCGTTTAAGTGGACGCGTAAACCCCTGAAGTACGTCTCCTCTGCTTCGAAAACGTACATTGCCCCGAAAACGTTTTCTTTTTCTGATTTTATTAAAAACAAAACTTTGACTGGCTATATCTTTTAAAATAAAACTCCAAATGAGTTGATTCTTTTTCATACCTCTCTCAAATTTCATCTAGTTTATTTTAAGATTTATTTCAAAAATATTTAGGACAACTTTTTGTACTGTTTTTGAAACGTATGTCATTTGGATATGTTTCAAAATAGGAAATGGGGAAAACTTTCAAAAAGTGTTGGTATGCACACTTCCTCTCCACAACCTGAAGGCAAGCATTCTGAACCCTGGCATAATATTTTTGTGTGTTGTTGATACGGTTACAACACCACCTTGACTTGGAGCATGCGTTATTTTATGTGACGATAAAATCATACGCATGAGTGCACAATGGAGATTCTTTGCTGTTAGAAATGGATATGCTGGTGATAGTGATCATCCTCGTGAGCTTTTCATGCATACCGGAAGGAAGCCGGGAAAGTCGTGGTCTTGGGTAGACACGAGCTTGTCCCCAGTTCCTCGTCGAGACGAGTGTGTCCGGTATGGCATGATGAGGTATGATGAGCGGTGATTCTGTCTGTTAGTTGGAATATATTGTTATGCTAATCATACAGGGAATACTTGAACACCCTGAGTCGGCCGTAGATCGAGTCTTGTTCCAGTAACCCCCATACTTGTTTCGTACTACCACTTGTCCCTGCCGCAGGTAGGGTACGGTTCAGTAAGTTGTCAACCCCTTCCTAGAACACACCGTACAGAGAGGCCATGGTGGAAGATACCGGATGCATCCGGTAGGCATGCCACCTGGTCCGGGGGCATGGGTGTTTCCGATTGGGACCGAGAGGGGGGCACCCCTTAGAGCGCGCGATATAAATTTGATCCCATGCTACGTCGAGGTTGTAGCCTCCCCACTTAGAGTTTTACTTGACAGGTGTCGTGGGTGATTCCAGACGCCAGTAAGTTGAGCTGGTGTGTGCAGGACAGGTGTGTTTTCGATTAAAAGACCGTAGGCGGAATTAGTCCCGATGGACTAAATAAATCCGTTACTCGTGGGTATAGAGTACACCCTCTGCAGAGGATAAATCTATTCGGATAGCCATGTCCATGGGTAAGGACCACAGTCTGAGATGGGTCTAGTGACGGTCTTCGGAGGAGAAACGGCTAAACCAGAATATTGATTATGACCTGTGACATATGAGGATTATGATCATTATTATTGTGGACTAACTATTTACATTATTGAAATACTGAGTATCCCTGGGACGGTTCTACCTCCTGGATACTCACTGCAACTATTCTCTTATAAGCCCTTTATGTGGTGTCGCTCAGACGCCCGTCTGTGGCATGCTTGTTATTTCTTTTATATTATAAGCCCTTTATGTGGTGTCGCATAGACGCCCGACTGTGGCATGCTTGTTATTTCTTTTATATTATATGCCCTTTATGTGGTGTCGCATAGACGCCCGACTGTGGCATGCTTGTTATTTCTTTTATATTATAGGCCCTTTATGTGGTGTCGCATAGACGCCCGACTGTGGCATGCTTGTTATTTTCTTTTATCTACAAGCCCTGTATGTGGTGTCGCTCAGACGCCCGACTGAGGCATGATTTATCTTATTATCCTTTCGAGGCGTCGCTTCAGACACTCGATTGGTGCATTCTATTCTTACTCCCGTATTGCATATTCATATTCTACCTGCATACGTGCATCATGGATTTCGTTTATTTCGTGACAGACGTTATGATCATAGAATATTTCGGAACATGATTATCCATTGTGATATTATACCCGTGTTCATAATGTTGCGAGTACATTCAGAAGTACTCACTGGCTTGTCCCTGGCTATTGTCTTGGCCAGATTTCTCGCATGGAGAGAAGCATTGCGATGACAGCCCCGGAACCTACGTAGTGATGATAGCAGCCTCGCGAAGATAGGAGTTATCCTGGTCAGCTGTTCCTGTGGGGAATGGAGTCCCATAGATGTAGATGAACCACAAACCGCTTCCGCCATCAACCACTAGAAACCAAGTGTTGTACTCATAGGCTACGATGGTCTTGTACCATATATTTTGTACTTTGCTTGGAATTTCTGTATCAAGTTGGTGTCTCATCAGCCAACAGTAATCCTGGGGCTGGTGAGCACAAGGGACATTTTCTGGAAAATTAATATCCCGAAAACCCGGTCCTGACAAACTTGGTATCAGAGCCAGGCTGACCATTGGCTAATCCTATCTTAGCCAGGTCAATAAACCTAGGTTAACCAACCCACCAGACCTTAACCTAACCCCGGCCAAGCTTCTCATGTAAGATAGCCACACAGGGACCCCGACGCTTTTTGGCAGTCGGTGCCCAACCTATAAACCTAGTCTGTCGATCACGCGCTAGTCACCGACACCTAACATGTCTCATTCGCAAGCATGCGAAGGAAGGCTCCCTCCCCTTTTCTATAAAAAGGGCACGCTAGCCTCAACCCAGCACAGCACAGCCTCCACCCCCAAACCAAGCCATAATGCCTGGCCCCATTGTTCACAATGAGACCACAGCAACCAACCTTGGAGGTTTTGTGACCGTGCTCGCAAACCTCACCCGCCGTGCCTATGCATTAGAAGAGCCCCCAGAATATGTTGTGTACCAAGGACCCATGAGCGGTGAGAGCTGTCAATTCTGGGCCACCGTACACATCTATGGTAGGGGTCTATCACCAGAACGCCCCTACAGGTTCACTGGAAGGACAACTTCCTTTGAACCACAAGCCATCCAACTGGCAGCTCGAGAAGCTATAGTTCAACTCCGGCACTTGTCGCCCAGAGTTAACTGTCGCTCGTTCTACTACTACCCTAGCCGTGACGGGTATGGTAGGCCGCCCCAGGTTGCCAACGGAGATCACGAGACGGATCCTGCGCTATTGCATCTGGTGCGCTATGTAAGTGCACTAGAGGAACTGTTCGATCAAATCACCCTTGATCTGATCGCAGCTCGTGGAGAACTGGTTCGCCGAGCCCCGGCGAGAGGAGAAGAGGAGCCCGACACCGACAACCCAGTCGTGCTGTTCGGACACCCGATCGAGTCCTTGAGGTCTGCCCCAGCCATCGACCAAAATACGTTGGTGTCCCCAGAAGTGCTTCGTCGCCTTTTGGGAACACGCTCCAACGGGATTGTGGCCAACAACCCCCGCGATGGTCATCATCGCTACCCCGACCCTGCAGCCCCTCAACCTCATCCGGCTAATCCCGACGGTGAAACCCGTGGAGAAGCCTCGGCGTCCGCAAGGCAAGCCCGCTTAGATATTAACGAAGTAGACTAAGTCGCTCGAGTAGTAACGAGCCTTAATTTCTCTACGCCTTGTAATTGTGTGAGCTTGTATCACCATTATTAAATGTTGTCTGCTTGTGCGCCCCTATTTTGGAATAGTAGCCATGCATATGTACGTTAGCGTACAGTTGCATTTTTAAATTCCGGGCGCAGCTACCAAAACACCCCGACGACACCCACAGTATTGCGTCACTTTGTGGGATATGTGTATCTGTGGCATTGACCCCGACCCCATAGAACAGAACCGACAAACTAGTTACCCTTTACCCCGGTAAATAACCCAGCCCAAATGCTATATAAAAGGCCACCTCGTGACCTTGCCAAGTGCCCCTCACCTTGTGCACAACACTCACAGCCATTTCTTTGCCATGCCGACCCCCAGTATTTATCTGAGAACTCCAGACGCAACCCCGGGTAGTTTTGTCAAAATATTGTGGGACTTTACCTGCAGTACCATGAGTGCCATCCATCCACCCCAGTACGAGTTGCTCAAATCGAGGATCACCCCATCCACCTCGAAATATTGGGCAGTGGTGCACATCCCTCCCGCAAACCCAAACCAAGACCCAACGGAAGTCTCCTTCGTGGGGAAATCCATGCCGACTCCGCATATGGCCATAGAAGCTGCTGCGTACGAAGCGCTCGCTCGTCTTCGATTCGCGGTGCCCTATGCCAGCGAACAAGGGTATTATTATTTTTCGAGTCGTGCAGCACCCGGAGAAGTAGCATCTTTTCCCGGTGGGCGAATTGAGAGAGATCCAGTACTAGCCAACCTTGCCCAGTATATTATCGCTCAAGAGCGTTTGACTCAGCGGGTAATGGGTTACCTTCAGAGCCTCGCTGATTTAAATCCTCAGATCGCTATTGGCAGACCACTGAGGCCTGACCAGGAGAGGCGCATTCATCGGCTAGTCAACCCGCTTCCCCTGATAGAAGAGGAGTGTGCCCCAGTACCAGAGACGTTTTCTCAGGACCATGTCCTTTTGCCCTTTTTACTGTAAACGTCACCGCTATGTTTATTATCCCAGTATTTATTTATGTGTTGTAACTTGTACGTGGTATCCAATATTGTGCGACGGATCTAATATTTGGTTTCAATTATGTGAGCAGTTTTACTGCTGTTAATTTGGTTTTAACTATTTTTTCACTCACGATAAATTTTGTAGTGAGATTTCTTTCCCTGAGTTGCTGCAGCATATGCCTTTTCACGACATAGATTTTTATTCACGCAGTGGCAGACTCACAACCACAACCACTCGACCTCGTGCACTAATTACAAATCCCCGTACACATCTTGCACCTAACTGATCACACCCGAGGACACCACTGTCTCAGTAAGAGAGATTTGTGAGTAATCATTCGGGCGCAAGTTGCTCCAGCACACCGACAGCAGTTAGCACTCGATGCCGCACCTAATCCTCGTGATCACCGCCACCGCGAAGAGCTAACACTCGAGCGGCAGCATCACGACGATCATCAAGGATCATCGCTCACAGGAGCACGGAGAACCCCAGCAACGTCGCCAAACCTCCGCACATCAGGACCACGTACCAGTCCGGCATCACCTCCGCCATTAGAGCCTCGTCTCGAGCTCCTGCAAACAGAAATGGAGGAGAAGGAAGGAGAAGTAGAAGCAAGGCCAGGTATGAGGAGGAAGAAAGGAGCACCGCGATCATTTTATAGCCCGAGATCGGTGTACGGTGGGCGAGGTCCACCAGCGCCGCTCGTCGCTCGATCGCCGGTGTTCGGAGGCGAATCTGCGAGTAGTGCCGATAGTGCACTGGCCCGCAAGGTGAGTGCACGCTGCACCGGCAGCTAGCACGCCGCGCACTACCGTAGTACGACCTAGATGCCCTACATGCTAGGCGTCGCCGGTGGAGAAAGCGCGAGAAAGCACGCGAGAGAGAGATAGAAGAGAGAGCCAGAGGTAGAAGAAGAGGCTGACAGTGGGCCCCGGGTCCACCTGGCAGCCAGAGAGAACACTGTGCTCTCGGGTACGACCAACGTATTTTAGTAATTTAGAATTTATTCTAAATTTACTGTATCCACGTAGAAATATCTCGTTTTCCCCAACCATGGATTTTTTTCCACGCAACGCCAGTATACCACACTGTAGTTTTACACCACTTATAGCCCTCTCACTATAGCCTCATTTTATTGCGTAGTAGAATGATTTCTTTTGGTAAGAGCGATGTTTGTTCAAAACAGCTTTTAACAAATCTCGAGGACGAGATTTTTCTTAAGGGGGGTAGTGTTGTAACACCCCAAAATTTTGACCTTGTTTTATTAATTAGAATTTTTGCCAGGAAATTAAACTTTTCCATTTGTCTGGATTTATCTTTTGATTTCAGAACCCCTCTTCTCTTTCATATTGTGGGTTTTTACCTCAAGTGGAAACTTTCCAAAAGTATTATTGGATTTGTATGCTATCTCTATAAAACAATTATTTATCAGTGGATTTAATTGCATAATTGTTTTTCCTGAGCTTTATTCTTTTAAAATGATTTTTCATAAATTTGGAGCCTCTGTTGCACTGCAACCATTTGATTACTGCATTTAAAATTTTCACCAAAATTTGGGGATGTCATGTGATGTTTCCACATCACTTTTATGCAAAAACATCTTTTGGCCATTGGAGATTTTGAGCTCTGCATCAACTTTTCATATCTGGTCCAGTAGGTATTTTTGCACTACAACCTATTTAAATATTCTTTTAAAAATTCTTCCAAGTGTTTGGAGATGTCAGTAGATGCACATAATTCAACTTCATGCAAAAACCCAGTGATGTTCTTTGAAAAATTTGAGTGAATCATCCTCATCTTCATTCTGCTCCAGTTTGGTGATTTGTACTGCAACCCTAGATTATCTTGCTCTAGTAACCATGAGCTTTTTCCTACTTATAAACCACCCTGCAGAACCCTTAAGTCCAGGAGAGTGGACCCATTGGAGGGTTTTTAGTGCATACAATAAGACCTTCTTCTTTCTGTCCAAAACTGAAAGTTTGCAAAATTTGCACTAGCAAGTTTCTGGTTTTGCCCAAATGATCTTGCCATCATCACCTATATATAAAGAGACACTGGTCTGGAGTCTTTGGCCACTCCAAGAGTTGCCTAGATGCACTTAGCAATCTGTCGAGCACCTTGTGTGCATGGTCAGTTTTGACATGATTTTTGCCTTTGCACTGTGACCTTGCACCTCTGGACAAAATAGCATGTCCACTAAGCTCCTAGAAGACTCTAACCTAAACCTGCTACTTGCCAGCCTCACCCAAGCCCTATGGCATGCTTCGGCATTTCGTCGAGCAGCAAGCGTGCGTGCTCTAGGCGCGCCCAGAGCGCATGTTTTGCACGCGCGCGCACCGAGTCGCCGCGTCGCACAGCCGCCCTTCCCGCGCCCGTTCTGGCCCTTGGCCACCCGCAGCCAGCATGCCCGCCCCTTCCCTCGCCGCAGAGCCGCCCCTGGAGCCCCACAGTGCCGCCGTCAGGTCGGCCACGGCGGCTAGCGGCCGGCCACAGCAGGCTCTGCCATGGACGGCGCCGCCCAAGCCACCCGCGCGCGCCAGCTGCCCCTGGAACAGCCCGAGCTCATCCACAAGCTCGTCGGCATGCGCTCGTCGCTGCCACGTTGCCCTACAGCTACAGAACGGCGGTCGCCGACGTTCTTATCCACGGCCGCCGTGGGAACCAGCCTCGACCCCTATAAATAGGAGCCCCGAGCTCGTCCCTGCACTCAAGCAACCTCCTTGCACCCCAGCAGTGCCCCCACGGCCAGCAAGCGACGGTGGGAAGCTTTCTTCCCCGTTTCTGGCCAGTTCGGCCGCCACCATGCTCCGGTTCAATTCGTCGCAGTCATAGCCTTCCCCGGCCATCTAGTGCCACCATCCCACTCCCCTCGACCTCACGGAGCCGCCCAGCCTCTCAAACGCGACCAAGAACCACCGCAGCCCAGAACCCCAAAACCACCCGAAACCTCCTCCGCCGCAGAGCTCGCCGCCGGCGACTCCTTCCACCCCCGACGACCCAACGACCACCGGGAGGACCGCCCCGGTCTGGCAGGTCCATCCCTGCCCTCGGATACCCTCGAGGAGACGTCGTTCGCCGGCGTCGATCGCAGGAGTCCCGCCTCTGCACGGGCAGAGGAAGAGGAGGGAGAAGGGACTAGTCAAACCTGACCAGTGGGCCCGTTGGACCCACTGTCAGTGACCCGACCCCGCCGCCACGCGTTTAAGTGGACGCGTATACCCCTGAAGTACGTCTCCTCTGCTTCGAAAATGTACTTTCCCCCGAAAACGTTTTCTTTTTCTGATTTTATTAAAAACAAAACTTTGACTGGCTATATCTTTTAAAATAAAACTCGAAATGAGTTGATTCTTTTTCCTACCTCTCTCAAATTTCATCTAGTTTATTTTAAGATTTATTTCAAAAATATTTAGGACAACTATTTGTACTGTTTTTGAAACGTATGTCATTTGGATATTTTTCAAAATAGGAAATGGGGAAAACTTTCAAAAAGTGTTGGAATGCACACTTCCTCTCCACAACCTGAAAGCAAGCATTCTGAACTCTGGCATAATATTTTTGTGTGTTGTTGATACGGTTACAACACCACCTTGACTTGGAGCATGCGTTATTTTATGTGACGATAAAATCATACGCATGAGTGCACAATGGAGATTCTTTGCTGTTAGAAATGGATATGCTGGTGATAGTGATCATCCTCGTGAGCTTTTCATGCATACCGGAAGGAAGCCGGGAAAGTCGTGGTCTTGGGTAGACACGAGCTTGTCCCCAGTTCCTCGTCGAGACGAGTGTGTCCGGTATGGCATGATGAGGTATGATGAGCGGTGATTCTGTTTGTTAGTTGGAATATATTTGTTATGCTAATCATACAGGGAATACTTGAACACCCTGAGTCAGCCGTAGATCGAGTCTTGTTCCAGTAACCCCCATACTTGTTTCGTACTACCACTTGTCCCTGCCGCAGGTAGGGTACGGTTCAGTAAGTTGTCATCCCCTTCCTAGCACACACCGTACAGAGAGGCCACGGTGGAAGATACCGGATGCATCCGGTAGGCATGCCACCTGGTCCGGGGGCATGGGTGTTTCCGGTTGGGACCGAGAGGGGGGCACCCCTTAGAGTGCGCGATATAAATTTGATCCCATGATACGTCGAGGTTGTAGCCTCCCCACTTAGAGTTTTACTTGACAGGTGTCGTGGGTGATTCCAGACGCCAGTAAGTTGAGCTGGTGTGTGCAGGACAGGTGTGTTTTCGATTAAAAGACCGTAGGCGGAATTAGTCCCGATGGACTAAATAAATCCATTACTCGTGGGTATAGAGTACACCCTCTGCAGAGGATAAATCTATTCGGATAGCCATGTCCATGGGTAAGGACCACAGTCTGAGATGGGTCTAGTGACGGTCTTCGGAGGAGAAACGGCTAAACCAGAATATTGATTATGACCTGTGACATATGAGGATTATGATCATTATTATTGTGGACTAACTATTTACATTATTGAAATATTGAGTATCCCTGGGACGGTTCTACCTCCTGGATACTCACTGCAACTATTCTCTTATAAGCCCTTTATGTGGTGTCGCTTAGACGCCCGTCTGTGGCATGCTTGTTATTTCTTTTATATTATAAGCCCTTTATGTGGTGTCGCATAGACGCCCGACTGTGGCATGCTTGTTATTTCTTTTATATTATAAGCCCTTTATGTGGTGTCGCATAGACGCCCGATTGTGGCATGCTTGTTATTTCTTTTATATTATAAGCCCTTTATGTGGTGTCGCATAGACGCCCAACTGTGGCATGCTTGTTATTTCTTTTATATTATAAGCCCTTTATGTGGTGTCGCATAGACGCCCGACTGTGGCATGCTAGTTATTTTCTTTTATCTAGAAGCCCTTTATGTGGTGTTGCTCAGATGCCCGACTGAGGCATGATTTATCTTATTATCCTTTCGAGGCGTCGCTTCAGACACTCGATCAGTGCATTCTATTCTTACTGCCGTATTGCATATTCATATTCTACCTGCATACGGGCATCATGGATTTCGTTTATTTCGTGACAAACGTTATGATCATAGAATATTTCGGAACATGATTATCCATTGTGATATTATACCCGTGTTCATAATGTTGCGAGTACATTCAGAAGTACTCACTGGCTTGTCCCTGGCTATTGTCTTGGCCAGATTTCTCGCATGGAGAGAAGCATCGCGATGACAGCCCTGGAACCTACGTAGTGATGATAGCAGCCTCGCGAAGATAGGAGTTATCCTGGTCAGCTGTTCCTGTGGGGAATGGAGTCCCATAGACGTAGATGAACCACAAACCGCTTCCGCCATCAACCACTAGAAACCAAGTGTTGTACTCATAGGCCACAATGGTCTTGTACTACATATTTTGTACTTTGCTTGGAATTTCTGTATCAAGTTGGTGTCTAATCAGCCAACAGTAATCCTGGGGCTGGTGAGCACAAGGGCCATTTTCTGGAAAATTAATATCCCGAAAACCCGGTCCTGACAATAACCTTGTAGGATGCTTGCCTCTGGATGGTTTCAGTTCCGACAAAGGCGCTTCAGTATTCCCATGAACTGCTCGATGGGATACATGTTGCGAAGAAACACAGGACCATAATACTTTATCTCATCGACAAGGTGCACAGTGAGATGGACCATGACATCAAAGAATGACGGTGGGAAAAAAATATCTAGGTTGGACAATATTCTTGCAATATCATCTTGCATATAATCCAACTCTTCAGGATTTACAACTTTCTGCCATAGTTGGTTGAAGAAATCACAGAGGTCAATGAGTGTGTTTCTTATATCTTTGTCCATCAGATTCCTGATGGCCACCGGGAGGATTTGTGTCAAAATTACGTGGCAATCATGTGACTTCATGTGTCCCAACTTCATTTTACCTGAGCTCACATCCACGAGACTTCTGATGTTTGCTTAGTAGGAAGGGTGTCTTAACTGACAACAAATAGGTGAAGAACTGTGTTGCTTCTTTTGTACTGAAATTGTAACTCTGGCGTGCTTTGATGAATTTGTCATCATCTTCTGATTCACTCTTGCGTTGTGATTGATCCGCAAGCATATCGAGCCATGAACCGTCACCATCCTTTCTTTTACCTTTAATCTTGAGTAGAGTACCAAGGATGCTTTCATATACGTTCTTCTCTATGTGCATGACATCGATGCAGTGACGTACACGTAGAATCTCCCAGTAAGGTAATTTACAGAACACCGATTTATTCTTAAACACTTGATCCTTGGGTGTTAGTTTCACCGTCAAAGAGTGGTTCTTGCCAAGCACAACATTAATTTTTAGCCATCTTGTGGACCACCTCCCCTTCATAGGGTCTTGGGCCCTCAACTGCCTCTGCCATACCATCAAATTCAGCTTTCATCTTTCGGTATGGGTGATTTTTTTGTAAGAACCTACGATGATGCAAATACACTGTTTTGCACGAGTTGGGAAGTCTTTTGCTAGCTGTCCTATCCATGCGTGTGACACACCCTACATATCCCCTTGTTTTCTGCCCCGATGTGTTGCCTAATGCCGGCATATCTTGAATGGTGTGCACCAACATCACATGTAGATCGAAAATCTCCTTTCTGTAAGCATCATTACATTTAACAGCAGGCGCATCTATCCACACTGTCAGTAGCTCTTCTACTTTTAGCTGAAAGTAAATGTCGATGTTATTTCCAGGTTGCTTCGGGCCTTGGATAATCATTGACATCATAATGTATTTTTTCTTCATACACAACCAAGGAGCTAGGTTATATATGCACAGAAGCACCGGCCATGTGTTGCGATTGGTGCTCATATCGCCAAAAGGATTCATCCCGTCAGTACACTCCCCGAGCCTTATACTTCTAGGATCCTTGGCAAAATTTTCAAACATGTTCGATTAATTCCCACTGAGCCCCATCTTTCGGGTGCCTCATAAACCTATCCACAATTCGCTCATCATGATGCCACTGCAACCTCTTTGCCTCTCTAGGATTTGCAAACAAACGCCTCAACCTTGGGATTAAAGGCAAGTACCAAACAACCTTGAACGGGATTCATGTCTTGATCTCATCGTCCAATTTGTACTTGTCCTTTGCTCTCTAGTGCTTGTATCGTGCATGCTTACATGTGGGACATGAACGAAAATCTTTGTACTCACCACGGTACAATATACAATCATTCACACAAGCGTGTATCTTCTGTACTTCCAGTTCCAATGGGCAAACAATTTTCTTCGCTTCATTCGTGCTTCTGGGGAGCACATTATCTTCCGGAAGAATATCTTTGAAAATACCTAAGATCTCTGTGGAGCCCTTGTTTGATAGACCGTTGGCTACTTTAAATCTGAGAAGTGCCAGGGTGGCACTCAACCTGGAATATTTCTTTTTGCAACCTGGATACAATTATTTCTTGGAGTCCGCATCAATAGTTGGCAGATCCTTGTACCCAATCATATCCTTTTCTGGGCCCTCGAAATCTGCAATCATAGCAGCAAAATCTGGCATATCAAGATCATCGTCATCAGCGTGGACGTCTTGGTTTTCCAGTGGGCGTTTCGCCTTTCCGGTGTTCCATTGGTAGCTTGACACCTCTGCCCTGATGTTAGATTCAACATCCATGTGACACTGATCGGGGTTTGGCATCTCGCTGCCCAGGAATCTTCATCCATGACCTCCTCTTCACCGTGTCTGGTCCAACGTGTATATCCATCCATGAATCCCCTAGAGACTAAGTGCATCTGGACATCTGCAACTTCATGTGACTCTGTATTGGCACAATCAGTACATGGACACACGATGTAATTCCTACCTCTTGAGCACTGCGTTGGTTTTCCCTTGAAGAGGAAAGGGTGATGCAGTAAAGTAGCATAAGTATTTCCCTCAATTTTTGAGAACCAAGGTATCAATCCAGTAGGAGATCACGCACGAGTCCCTGGCATCTACACAAACAAATAAGGACCTCGCAACCAACGCGATAAAGGGGTTGTCAATCCCTCAACGGTCACTTACGAGAGTGAGATCTGATAGATATGATAAGATAATATTTTTGGTATTTTTATGATAAAAAGATGCAAAGTAAAATAAAAGGCAAAAGAAATAACGAAGTGTTGGAAGATTAATATGATGGAAAATAGACCCGGGGCCATAGGTTTCACTAGTGGCTTCTCTCAAGAGCATAAGTATTACGGTGGGTGAACAAATTACTGTTGAGCAATTGATAGATTGAGCATAGTTATGAGAATATCTAGGTATGATCATGTATATAGGCATCACGTTCGTGACAAGTAGACCGACTCCTGCCTGCATCTACTACTATTACTCCACACATCGACCGCTATCCAGCATGCATCTAGAGTATTAAGTTCATAAGAACAGAGTAACGCTTTAAGCAAGATGACATGATGTAGAGGGATAAACTCATGCAATATGATATAAACCCCATCTTGTTATCCTCGATGGCAACAATACAATACGTGCTTTGCTGCCCCTGCTGTCACTGGGAAAGGACACCGCAAGATTGAACCCATAGCTAAGCACTTCTCCCATTGCAAGAAAGATCAATCTAGTAGGCCAAACCAAACTGATAATTCGAAGAGACTTGCAAAGATAACCAATCATACATAAAAGAATTCAAAGGAGATTCAAATATTGTCCATAGATAAACTTGATCATAAACCCACAATTCATCGGTCTCAACAAACACACCACAAAAGAAGATTACATCGAATAGATCTCCACAAGAATCGTGGAGAACTTTGTATTGAGATCCAAAGAGAGAGAAGAAGCCATCTAGCTAATAACTACGGACCCGAAGGTCTGAGGTAAACTACTCACACATCATCGGAGAGGCTATGGTGTTGATGTAGAAGCCCTCCGTGATCAATGCCCCCTCGGCGGAGCGCCGGAAAAGGCCCCAAGATGGGATCTCACGGGTACAGAAGGTTGCGGCGGTGGAATTAGGTTTTTGGCTCCGTATCTGATAGTTTGGGAGTACGTAGGTATATATAGGAGGAAAAAGTACGTTGGTGGAGCAACGTGCGCCCCACAAGGGTGGAGGGCGCGCCCGGGGGGTAGGCGTGCCCCCCTGCCTCGTGCTCTCCTGGTTGATTTCTTGACGTGGACTCCAAGTCCTCTGGATCACGTTTGTTCCGAAAATCACGTTCCCGAAGGTTTCATTCCGTTTGGACTCCGTTTGATATCCTTTTTCTGTGAAACACTGAAATAGGCAAAAAAAACAGCAATTTGGGCTGGGCTTCCGGTTAATAGGTTAGTCCCAAAAATAATATAAAAGTGTATAATAAAGCCCATTAAACATCCAAAACAGAATATAATATATCATGGAACAATAAAAAATTATAGATACGTTGGAGACGTATTAGTAATCCGCATCACCAATTCTCCTCTTTGTACTTTCAGCCAAATTCATGAACTCTGTCACGCCACTGATAAAATCTGCGGTTTTCCTATTCTTCATCCATCGAGATCGTTCCATCTGCAGCATATGAATGGTAACTAAAAACAAAAGAACAACATTAATGCATGGATTAACTGCTGCCCAGAGATGCGTGCATAAATCACAAGGTTTTATTTTAATAATTACTGAGGGCGCTCCATGTTGTTATCTAGACGTGCAATGACAAAAATTAATGGCCAGTCAATTTACACGCAGAGTACTAGTACAACACTACACTTAGGAATTGAATACCTTAATAAAGCCACTCACGAAAAGAATACCTTAATTAATTAGCCGCGCGGCGACCTCCACCCAGCAGACAGACAAACACGATGTGGCGGCACGCCGAGACAGCAGGGTCGAGGAGCAAAGCTTAGTGCGGCTGCCGCCTGAAGTTTGACTTCCACTATCCCGCCATCGACCGCGATGGATGTGCTCGAATCACGCCGCCGCCGACCTCGATGGTTGAGCTCCTCCTATCTCCCGCCACAGACCGAGGATTGACATCCTTTGACGCCGCCACCGCCCACCAACCGAGGATTGACCTCTTCTCCGGTAGCCGCTGCCTAGGCCGCCGCCGCCATCTCTATATGCAGAGCGGATGTTTTTTTACGGATATCCGCGGAGCGGCTGTTTACACGGTATCTCACCGTAACTCAATTATATGGACAGGGTAGTACATCACATACGGTTATGTAACGACAACCGTGTCTAACCTATGTTGTCTTATCACACAGTTTGGTGCGGAAATTGTGTGTGACGTTGTAATACCTAACACAAACGACATGTACAAACAGTGTGCCGTATACAACATATATATAGTGCCATTAGTAGTTCCCGACCGTTAGCTTTTCTCCACAGTTTCCCCATTTCCCCCAAATCCCTACATAGCCTCCGAATTCCCTCACATGGCGCTGACATTGGGGGAATGCGGACGAGTGGTGCTATGGTTTTGGTGCGGTTGCTCCTGCTCATATCGCCGCCACGACGGCGGTCGCCGCCGAGCACTTGCCTAAGGTCATCAGAAGGCAGGTGTACTACGGATCCGAATCGTCCTGTCAGGTTCCAATCTATCCCGATCTTTTTTAGCATGTCCAAAGTATAGATCCTTGCTGAATCCGTCTTGAATGACCCCCCCCAGGAAAGCGATCTGCCGCCGGATCCGGAGCTTGACTCCAGACTCCCGCAACACAAGTTCGACTCCGAGTTTTGCGCCACCGAGAAGTACCAAAAGCTGAGTTGTGTGCACGGGCACACTCCCGCTCGACCTATATGCACGGAGGGATTCGACATTGGCAGGCGGTTTCTCAGTTGCCCCTTAGAGGTTAGTGCTAATTAAGTTCATCATTTTACTTCAGTTAATGCCACTTCTCATCCAGAATACTATTTAACATTGGTAGGGATATGAGGCTTGTGCCTTTGTTAACTGGCTGGATGAAGAATGGCATGGCATGGCTCGGAGTGTTATCACCAAGCTTGTAGAAGATAACGTAAAGCTGAAGAAGAAACTGGCTGATGTGGAATGTACAATCAGTACGATGAAGCAAGAAAGAATCAATCACAGGCAACAAATGAAAGCAAGAGACAAGAAGGAACTAGCATGTGAAGTTGTGGTTGTCGCATTAACCATGTTCTATGCGCTGTTTGCAATGATGATTAGGGGTTTTGTTTGACAGTATTGCTAAAGCACATCTAGATGTGCTCTAAGTAATGCACATCTAGGTCCTATGCCATTGATGTTACGCGAAGAGTCGTGCAGATATTTTTCTTTGTCTTTTTATTTTCCTTTCTAGTTTGATTATTACTGGCTTTATCAATAAGAAGAGCTCAATGTATTGCTTGCCAACTGTCCTACTCCGTTCATACCGGTACCAGTGCATAATCCCAAAACTCGTTCCTTGTTTTTGTCCTAAAAAAGGAAACCAGCGAAATAGCCAATAGGAGTCCTGTGCAACCCCGGGAATTTGGAGCGACTGGGTACAAATAATTGCGGTTGATTATATCAGCGGTTAGATAATACATCAACCCCCGCTTCAATTGGCAGTTCCTCTTCTCTGCATACCCCGCTTAAGTGTCCACCATCTTCATCGTCCCCGGCAGGCCGCGCTACACACTGGCACACACTCTGAAGCCATGTCGAGCAATAGCGAGGACGACAGTTTGGCCAGCAGTCCGGCGCCCGATGATAGGTCAACATCGGAATCATCCTGCTCGTCTTCCATGAGTCCGGCGTCGAGCCCAGACCTCGATTATATCCGGTTCATGGAAGGGACTCCGCCTCTGGAGTCGTCAGACGACAACCAGACGGACGAGGAGCCGTCGGAGGACGAAGAAGAGGACGACGATGATGATGAGGAGGAATGGTCGAACGAGGAAGAGGAGGACAACGACAGCAACGACGATGACAACGGCGGCGGCGATGAAAAGCCAATGGTGAGCGGCAAGAAGCGTCCTCGCCAAGACGATGTCGCGGGGCCATCCAACAAGAACAACAAGAAGAAGAATGACTAAATTAAGCAGACTGCATATATCTCTTTTTATCCTGTAAATCTCATCGCAGACGGTTAGTAATATGTATTCGACAGATATCTTCTACATTATTGCCAACAGGTTGGCTTGTTGAACTGTTTGCCCTGACGAGCACACAATTCAAAAAAAAGACCGTATGGGCTGTCTATAATGATCGCACAAAATTCTGATTACCGACCTGTTTGCCGGGTATCACACAGATCTTGTTACGCCGAATCGTTTGTGTTCACCTCACTCATCACAAATGGTTCATCGGAGTGAACTGTATGCCGTATATCGCACACACCTTGATTTGGCTACCCGTTTCTGTTGTTCTGTCTCATCACAAACAGTTCGTACAAATCAACTGTATGCCCCTCATCGCACACGCAACTATAATATGAACCGTGTTTGATGTATCATTCATCGCAAACGTTTTGCACCATTTCTGACGATTTTCATACAACACCGTTTGCGATTATTGCATCGCACACACTTTCTCAAAGCGTCTCTGATCGTAGTGTCGCGTTAGCAGCATCCTGCAGTAGTGACGCCCTCCGTCCTTGTGGCCGCCTCGTGGCTCCTCCGACTTCATCTCCAAGTCTCCTGGTCGTCTTTTGGTCCAAGAAAAATCATCGCGGAGGTTTTATTCCGTTTGGTATTCCTTTTATGCGAAACTCTAAAATAGGGAAAAATAGGAACTGGCGCTGGGCTCTAGGTTAATAGGTTAGTCCCACAAATAATATAAAATAGCATATTAATGCATATAAAACATCCAAAACAGAGAATATAATAGCATGGAACAATCAAAAATTGTAGATACGTTGGAGACATATCATACAGCAAGGATGATTGTGGCAAACTAAAAAGTAAAGACTCATATCATACAAGATACACCAAGCAAAACACATATCAGGTTGTGAATAAAAATATAGCCTCAAGTAAATTTACCGATAGACGAAGACGAAAGAGGGGATGCCATCCGGGGTATCCCCAAGCTTAGGCTCTTGGTTGTCCTTGAATATTACCTTGTGGTGCCTTGGGCATCGCCAAGCTTCGGCTCTTTCCACTCCTTATTCCATAGTCCATCAAATCTTTACCCAAAACTTGAAAACTTCACAACACAAAACTCAACAGAAAATCTCATGAGATCCGTTAGTATAAGAAAATAAAACCACCACTTTGGTACTATTATCAACTCATTCTTTATTTATATTGGTTTAATATCTACTGTATTCCAACTTCTCCATGGTTCATACCCCCCGATACTACCCATAGATTCATCAAAATAAGCAAACAACACATAGAAAACAGAATATGTCAAAAACAGAACAGGCTGTAGCAATCTGTAAACTTCGAATAATTATGTAACTCTAACAAATCTGAAAAATTAGCAAGACCTGGGAAATTGGTATACCAGTCTTGTGAAAAAGAATTAGATCAAAAGCATGCTTCTGTAAAAAATGAAAATTATTTTTCTGGGCGCAAAAGTTTCTGTTTTTCAGCAAGATCAAATCAACTATCACTGTAAGCCGTCCCAAAGGTCTCACTTGGCACAAACACTAACTAAAACACAAAAACACATCTAACCAGTGTCTGGATGAATTATTTATTGAAAAACAGAACCAAAAAAGCAAGAACAAAAATAAAATTGGGTCGCCTCCCAACAAGCGCTATTGTTTAACGCCCTTAGCTAGGCATAAAACATAGATCTAGGTATTGTCATCTTTGGTATGAAATCCATATGTACCTCTCGTAATAGATTCATATGGCAACTTAATTTTCTTTCTAGGAAAGTGTTGCATGTCTGTCGGTGTCAAAACTGGCCGATCTCGGGTAGGGGCCCCCAAACTGAGTGTCTGAAGATCAAAGGTAACATGAGACAAGGGGACACAATGTTTACCCAGGTTCGGGCCCTCTTAATGGAGGTAATACCGTACTTCCTACTTGATTGACTTTGATGAGTATAGGAGTTAAAAGATTTGATCTACCTCGAGATCGTTATGGCTAAACCCTAGATGTCTAGCCTATAAAATTTGATAGCCTCTACGGACTAAACCCTTTGGTTTATATAGACACCGGAGGGGCCTAGGGTTGTACAAAGTTGGTTTAAAGAGAAAGGAAACTACACATCTAGATGTCAAGCTTGCCATCCACGCAAATGAGAGTCCCATCTGGACATGGGGGAAGGCCTTCTATCTTGTATCTTCATGGCCCATAAGTCCGGCCCATGCTACACAGCCTGGCCACCCGAGGACCCCATATCCAGGACTCCCTCAGTAGCCCCCGAACTTGCCTTGAATGATGACGTAGTATTCGACTCATGTCTTCGGCTTTGCAAGGTGGGTTCTCCATTATAATCCGGACGAATGACAATCCAGTGATAACCTCGATGTCTTTTACGTTCCCCCCTGTCGACGCTTCGATTGTCGCGCGCCGGGCGGATATGAACAGTCTATGTTTTTTTGCAAATAAGCCCCTCACTAAGTTTGGATAGCACCTATATAAGGAGATGCAGATCTGCAAATGCCATCTCACATCACGCAGAGGGAAAACCAGCAAGTTTAGCCACGAGCAAAGCCTTTCATCATGGCCAGTGCCCCAGGCTCCTCTTCGCGCCCCCATGGCCCTCAAGAGGGTGATTGGCAGAGTTGCTCTGTGCCTCATCTTCAGCTGAGCCGACTCCCGAATCATATGCCCCGAGTAGGACCACAGGGACTGGATGGGAAGGAAATCCCTTTGAATTTGGTCTATGATCAAGTAATGATTGCTGCGAAATATTCGCAGGAAGACTGTAGATTAGACAACCTTATTGACCGAATAGATAAGGAATAGGTTTTTGACTTAATGTATCAATGTACATTTATGATCAGCCTTTGGTTTGATCCGAACATGTGAAATGATTTTGTCATCGCAGGCTTTCGGCTTTAACCTCCGAACCAAAATGGTGGAGTGTTTTTGGATACGTAAGACAAAAGGAAGTTTTCATCCGGAAACCAGGCAACCCAGTCATTGTGCTCGAATAGACAAAAATTCGAGTTCAGGATGTATGTTATATTACGTATGTAAGAAACATCTTCCAAGGAAAATAGTTTCGTTAAGGGTTCCTTTCCTTGGGTCGGCATATTATGATTACACGTGTCAGGGTGTGTGGTCCGTAATACGGAAAAACGGTCACACAGTGCTTAAAATGGTTGCAATACGGCAACAATCTATCGTTTTAGTGCCAACCAATTATTCCCTTAAGAACGCTAGCTTTCGGCTTCACCCGTCTAAGGTACATGTCTGGATAACCCGGTTGTAACAATCGCAGAGGTGCTCCCTTTATGCCCTAGCCGAACAATCGGGAACATAGGGCATAAGCAGAAGAGCAAGGCAACCCAGCTTGGCAAAAACTTAAGTCATAGAGGTGCATATAATGGCAAAAAGGATGTATATCCGCGAACGACACATATATTGTGAGCTCTAGGCTTGGTATAATAATAAGCTTCTACTTACAGAAACCCCAGTCATGGTGGGGTGTGTACATTTAAGGATGTGTACCCCTCAAGTGTTCGACTTATCGGAACACACGATGTGAAACGTAAAAAAACAAAAAAAGGAAAAAAATTGAAAAGGAGAAAAAAGAACGAATAAGAAGCATGGCCGGACTTATGCGTAGAATATTCAGAGCCGGGCAGCGTTCCAGGGTTCGGCTCCAAGCGATTATCCGATGCATTGCGAAGGCGGTAGGCTCCTCCAGTGAGAACTTCATCTATAATGAAGGGACCTTCCCATTTTGGTTTGCGTTTGTCCTTTTTCTTCTCTGGGAGGCGTAAAACGAGCTCACCGACGTTATAAGTCTTTGCCCGCACTGCTCTGCTTTGGTATCTTCGAGCTTGTTGTTGATAGAATGCGGAACGGGCTTTTGTGACATCGCGCTCCTCCTCCAGGCCATCTTAGTCGACCTGCCGATCGAGCTCGGCCTCTCAGTCTTCATACATGCGCACTCGAGGTGAGTCGTGATTAATGTCGTAGGTCAAGACAGCCTCTGCGGCGTACACCATGAAGAATGATGTGTCTCCGGTCGTGCGGTTGGGCATGGTCCGTAGCCCCCAGAGTACGGAGTCGAGTTCCTCGACCCAGTGTTTATCCGACTCCCTTAGGGATCGCACTAGTCTGGGTTTGATGCCGCTCATTATCAGGCCATTAGCCCATTCGACTTGACCGTTTGTTTGAGGGTGATATACGGAGGCGCAATCGAACTTGATGCCCAGGTTAGCACACCAATTTTTCACCTCATCGGCTGTGAAGTTAGAGCCGTTGTCAGTAATAATGTTGTGCGGGACACCATAACGGTATACGACACCGGATATAAAATCTATCACCGGTCCGGCTTCAGCCGTTTTTACTGGTTTGGCCTCTATCCACTTAGTGAATTTATCCACCATAACCAGTAAATATTTCTTCTTATGGCTTCCCCCTTTAAGGGATCCAACCATGTCTAGCCCCCAGACCATGAAAGGCCAGGTAATGGGGATTGTTCTTAAGGCTGTGGGTGGCATATGGCTTTGATTGGCAAAAAGCTGGCATCTGACACAACGCTGTACAAGGGCCTGTGCATCTGCTCGGGTTGTGGGCCAGAAGAAACCTGTACGGAAGGCCTTGCTTACGAGGGCCCGAGCTGTGGCGTGATGGCCGCCGAGGCCAGCATGTATTTCGGCCAAGAGCTGCCACCCTCCACTTTGGAGATACATCTTTGAAGGACTCCAGTAGTGCTTTTCTTGTAGAGTTCTCCTTCGTGAACTTTGTAGGCCTTAGAACGTTGAACTATGCGATGGGCCTTGTTCTGATCATCAGGGAGCTCCTGCCTATTAAGGTAGGCTAAGAAGGGTTCGATCCATGGAGAAATTACTGCCAGGATTACATGGGCAGAAGGCGCTGGTTCGGTGCCCGAGCCCCCGATGATATCTGAATCATGTTCGGCATCCGGGGGTGTGATCGGCGCCAGACTGGTATTTCCGCTCTCGTCCCGCCATACCACGGATGGCTTGAAAAGCCTTTCCACAAAGGTGTTAGGCAGGACGGGGTCGCGTTTAGCGCCCATTCGAGCAAGGATGTCCGCTGCTTGATTACTGTCTCAAGCCACATGATGAAACTTGAGCCCCTCAAACCGAGCTGATATTTTGAGTACGGCGTTGCGGTAGGCCGCCATCTTTCACTACAGGAAACAGCTATTTTGCCGTCTGCCATGGCGGACGGCAAAGGCTCGAAAGGCGGACGGCAAAGACCTTTGCCGTCAGCCGCGGACGGCAAAAGGCTCCGGCAAAGAAGGCTACGGTAAACAGCTGCTTTGCCGTCTGCTTCCTGGCGGCGGACGGCAAAGGCTCTTTGCCGTCTGCGGCGGACGGCAAAGAGGGCGGACGGCAATATTTGCGCTGTCAGTCCGTTAAGTGGCTAACGGCAGACCTTTGCCATCCGCCGCAGACGGCAAAGAGCCTTTGGTCTTTGCCGTCCGCCTTATGATGTCATCTACACGTCACTAGATGGCAGGTTCTTTGCCGTCTGCCACTGATGGCAAAGTGCAGGTTCTTTGCCGTCTGCCACGGACGACAAAGTCTTTGCCGTCTGCCACTGTAGGCAAACTGACCAAATGGGTCAGCTCCCAGGAAGCACAGTTGGCTGCCACGTGGCTTCTTTGCCGTCCGCGGCAGACGGCAAAGAGCCTGACCAAATGGGTCAGCTCCCAGGAAGCACAGTTGGCTGCCACGTGGCTTCTTTGCCGTCCGCGGCAGACGGCAAAGGCTCTTTGCCGTCGGTGGCAGACGGCAAAGAGCCTGCATATTGTCTGTTTTTTCTGTTTTTTATTAAATCCCACAATTTGCAGCACATATCACATATATAAGTTTCATATCCAGCACATATCCAACACATATCTAGCACATAAGTTTCATATCACATATCACATAAGTTTCATCCATACAGATTGTTCATACATAAGGAAGTTCCATCCATACACATTGTTCCATCCATATATATATTACAATGCAAAGTGTCATGAAGATAGCAAGCTAGATACAATGCAAAGTTTCATCAAAGGAAAAGCAAGCACTCCATCATAGCAAGCTAGCTTCCATCAAGTGAATGAAATCTGCAAAATGGTAAATAAGAAAGTTAGAAATAGGTGACTAGAACAAGAAGAAGACTAGAACAAGAAGTATATGTCATTTATGAGCTAACTTAGGTGAAATGGATCATATATGAGCTAACTAAGTTGAAATGGGTTGTTTATGAGCTAACTTAGTTGAAATGGATCATTTATGAGCTAACTTAGTTGAAATGG
Organism: Triticum aestivum; assembly: GCF_018294505.1. Classification (NCBI taxonomy): domain Eukaryota; kingdom Viridiplantae; phylum Streptophyta; class Magnoliopsida; order Poales; family Poaceae; genus Triticum; species Triticum aestivum. The sequence continues at coordinate 479,523,350 of NC_057814.1, read as the reverse complement.
GTCGTTTATGAGCTAACTAAGGTGAAGGGCATCGTTTTTGAGCTAAGTAAGGTGAAATGGGTCATTTTGGAGCTAACCCAGTTGAAATGGATCATTTTTGAGCTAACTTAGTTGAAATGGATCGTTTTTGAGGTAACTAAGGTGAAATGGATCGTTTTTTAGCTCACTTAGGTCAAATGGATCGTTTTTGAGCTAACTTAGTTGAAATGGATAGTTTTTGAGCTAACTTTGTTGAAATGGATCATTTTTGAGCTAATTTAGTTGAAATGGATCGTTTTTTAGCTAACTTAGGTGAAATGGATCATTTATGAGCTAATTTAGTTGAAATGGATCTTTTTGAGCTAACTTAGGTGAAATGGGTCGTTTATGAGCTAACCTAGGTGAAATGGGTCGTTTATGAGCTAACCTAGGTGAAATGGGTCGTTTATGAGCTAACCTAGGTGAAATGGGTCGTTTATGAGTTAACCTAGGTGAAATGGGTCGTTTATGAGCTAATTATGCAATTTTTGACATAAGTAAGCTAAGTACATATCCTTTTAGAGCTAACTTAGGTAAAATGGATGGTTTATGAGGTCAGTAAGCTTATTAAGTCATTTTGGAGGAAAAGAAACTAACTCTAGGTCATTATGGTAAGCATATTGGAGGAAAGAAAGCTAAGTCTAGGTCTTTATGCATTTGTTAAGCAAAACACTAGAGAAACTTACCGTGATCAGGGAGGTGTAGGAGCGGGCTGGCTAGTGCCGGTAGCTGGAGAAGGATCATGCGATGCGTTTCTGGAGTTAAGCTGCACCAAAGATCATTTCCAATGTCTCGTTAGCATTATGACACTCAAATGTTAAGACTAGCAAGTAATGTCCATTCAAATTAAACTCACCGTGGTCCCAGGAGCAATCACTGGCATCGGCGGAGCGGTCTGACCGGTCTTCTCGCACACAGACTGCACATTTGGTTTTGACGACTCAGTCATACTAGTTAGTAATGAGACAAACACTACATGAATGTTTTGGCTAATCTGCAGAAGAAACTTACCACAAGGAGCTCGTACATGGCCCTTGCCTGCATGTCATTCCGTGCCCTCTCCTCCTCCATCATCTTTGTCGTCCTCTCCTCCAACTCCCGCTGCCTCTCCGCCGCCTCCGCCAGAAGTTTCTCCGTTCTATCTCTCTCACTCTGTATAGCAGCCTGCAACACCACTCACATGACCATTTGTAATCATTGATGGAAGCGCACACAATGTAATGGAGAAAGATAGCTGAGTACGTATCACTAACCTTGATGGCGAGTTGCACTGGCCGTTCACGAGGCCTTATCTCAGGAGCGGAGCTCGACTGGCGTGCCTTGATCTCCGGGAGAGTGCTAGGACAACGGGTAAGTCCATCTCCAATGGCTATGGAGCCATGGGACCTCCCGCCACCAGATATCATCACCAGCTCTGGATCAATGGGACCCTGGCTCGGGTTAAAGTCCTCCCCTTTCCTCGCCTTCCCCTCATCTCTATATCTCACGAGCTTGTTGTGGGAGGAGATGTTGGTGAAGTTGTTTGCATCATCGAGGTCAGACTGAGAGAAAGCCTTGACTTTCTTGTAAGAGCCAGTGTGGGCCATGGCATATAGGTCGTACACCTCTGGCACCTTATCCGCCTTATTGTGGCGTGCCTGAAAGAGAGAAACAATGAAAATTAGTAATTAAAGGGCTCAAGCTAGCATGATGAATGAATTGCATGAATCATGAAGCAAACCACATACCCAGTTGCGCCCGAACTGATATAAGTTGGAGCTGCCTTGATGGTGTGGCACACCTTCCATTTGGGCACGTTTGTCCTTGGCCTGGTTGTGGAGGGCTAGCCATTCTTGTGAGCACCACTCATCGACCAACACCTCCCAACAATCCATCCGATCCGCACACCATCTCGGAGGCGCCTAAGTTAGCAAATAGAAACCTGAGCGCTACGGCTATGAATTACTAAATGAAGGAACTTAAGTAGAAGGCCTTAAGAATTACCTTCATGTACTGCTCCTTACTCAGGAACTTATCGCGGCACGCCGGCTTGGGCTTCTTGATACCACGCAAGGCGTAGTAGTCTCGAACAGCCTGCACCCGAGCCTCGTGCCGTAAGTTCTGGAGTAGGCGCTTGCAGACGTTCTGGATAACATTTGCGCACTCCTCCTCGTATCCCTCCTCACACCTGTAGAATGTCTGCAATCAAATGAGACAATATTGATTAGTACAATTAATAACTAGCTAGTTGAAGATTTTGAAATGTGTAAAGGAGAAATTACCCAGAACGTCCTGATCACCATGTCTGCCCTCGTGTCGCACACGACACCGTCGATAATGACATCCGGCGGGGCCGGGGCAGCCACGTAGTGCTCCCAGCTCAACCCAAGCTCTGGAAGCCGACCCTCACCAGGCAACGTGACAAACCCCGGGAAGTTTTGCCGGCAAAGAACTCCAAGGACGGAGTTGGGCCGGCGGACACTATGATGGTGGTCCCAACCCCTGCAGCATGACAAGGCCAACACATTAGTTATTTGAAGAAACGTGAATGCAGAAGGTACAAAAATATTAAATGCACTTACGTACCTCTCCCCATCAGGGAAGATCAACCACCTCTGCTCGCGGGTCGCCGGCACGGACGGGAGCCGTGTAGCACCACGCTGGTAGACGGTGCCACCCTCCTCCTCAAGATCAGTCGGCTCCCCGCCATCATCAGCATGGCCACTCGGCTCCTCGGGCTGATTCGGCCAGGTACCACATCCGGACGTGTGCTCCTCCGGGGTCTCGTGGGCCGAACTCTCGTGGGCCGAAGGCCAGTCGACCCGAGGCTCGTGGGCCCAAGACCCGTGGACCGGAGGCTCGTGGACCGGAGTCCGTGTAGCCTCCTCCTCGGACGAGTCCACCCTAGCAGTCACGTGCTCGGGTGAAACAGCTGGGGGTGGCGGCGAGGAAGGCTCCCTAGCAGTCACCCTACCTCCTCTCCCGCGACCACGTGCCCCACCTCCTCTCTTCCTACCTCATCCCCTGCTGGGCACCGGGATGGACGAAGAAGGGCCCGGCGGTGTGGACATACTGTCCAGCAACGCTCGGCGTAGAGGTACGTCTGGAATCAAAGACCTCAGACCACGCGCCGAGGAAGAAGGGGCCTTGGCGCGCTCCCGACCAGCGCCCACCATCTTTCAACACCTGCCATGACAAACAGTAAACGAAATTAGTACAACATAAAAAAAAGACCGACATGAATAATAATATGTGTATCACTTAAGTGTATCATCATCAAGTACAACATTAAAAAAATTAATACCTGACACTACTAATAATCTCGATCAGTATCATCAATAAATGCATAATCATCATCATCACTATAATCAATGATGGGCTCATAGGGTTCAGTGGCATCAACATGTGCAAGGCCACCTTGACGTAATCGGTCAAGCAATGACAGGTCATCCGCAGCAGTAACCTCTTCTTGTTCCGGCTCTTCTTGTTCCTCCTCTGGGGTGATGTCGGATTCACTGTCACTGTCTACTTCAATGTTTTGGGGTGAAGTATAGCGGTTCTTGAAACGCTTTTTGGAAAGACGTGTCTCTTGGAAGAATTCTCCTTCATATGTGTCTGGGTTAATGTGAGGTTCATAATCCTCTTCCTTTGGGGGAGATAGTCTAGCACGTGGCGGCACTTCATAAACGACATCCCAACCTTTCAGATTTGGATTAGTTTGGCAGGCCCACGGTAGATAGAATACTTGGGTCGCCTGTTGAGCCGTAATATAGACATCAGGAACATCTAAATGGGTGCTTTGGTTGATTTCAACTAGCCCTATATGTTCATGAGTTCTTCTAGTCTCCTTCGGCTGAAACCAATAACATTTGAAGACTACGACATTCGGTGGGTTTTCACCATAGAATAGAAGTTCATAAATTGCTTCAACTCTCCCATAATACTCGGTACCTCCTTCGCCGATAGCAGATACACAACAATTTGTAGACTTTCGGTCGGCCATAGGTACGAAAGCGATACCCGTTGATGTCGTATTTGTCAAATGAACGGACCTTATAGTCAAAACCATTAGCGACTTGTCTCAATTCGGCGTCCATAGACTCTGAATTAGCCTACAAGTTTAATATGAAAGGATTGTTGCATTACGCACAAATTAGCGAATGAAACCGGGATAGCCGCCTACAAATTAGCCTACAAGTCTAATAGAAATTACCGTTTGTTTGAACCAAGAGATGAAACCGGGATAGCCGCCACCTTGCTTTGCGAGAAGCTCATACTCTTCGACAGAATCCTTTTGGATCACCGCTCCATACGAGAATAAGGCGACGTATCGACTGTATGAAATATCCAGGAATAAGAGCAGTTCAAAGGAAATAGAAGTTGCGAAACTATGTACCGAGAACTTACTCGATGTACGGCCGCACTTCTATCAGGTTGTTGAAGATATACAACGAAATGGTCCGCCATTGTTCGTTATCCAAAGATACTGGATTTGAAACACTGGCTGGTGCGAGATTCCCTTTGAATAGGCTGAGGTTGGATCCACCCTTTTAGGGTCGTCAGCATTGTACCGAGGCTTCGGATTATGCAAATGACGATTTTTGGCTTCGTAGTGTGCTGTCACGAAGTTTGCCGCCTCCTCAGTGATGAATGCCTCAGCCATCGATGCTTCAATTCTATGTTTATTTTTACATTTTTGTCGAAGCATCTTCTGCATCCTCTCAGTTGGGTAGCACCAACGATTTTGCATGGGCCCCCCCAATCTTGCCTCGGTCGGGAGATGCAAAATCAAATGTTGCATTGGATTAAAGAAGCCCGGTGGAAAGATCTTCTCTAACTTGCAGATCAACTCCGGCGCCAACTCTTCCATTTCTTCTAGCACGCTAGGTGATAGTTCTTTCGCACAAAGAACACGGAAGAAATAGCTGAGTTCTGCCAGTACTAGCCATTCATCCTCAGGGATGAAGCCACGCAACATCACCGGCATTACCCGCTCAATCCATATGTGCCAATCATGACTCTTGAGACCAAATATCTTCAATTTATCAAGACTGGCTCCCCTCTGTAGATTCGCTGCATACCCATCGGGGAACATCAACTGCATTTTCACCCACAAGATAATTTCCCTCATAGCCGGCCTTCCAAGATTGAACCATGCCTTTGGCTTCGTCCAGTTCTGCTTTCCTTTCGGTTCTTTCATGTTTTGTAACGGCCTATCACATAGCGCCTCCAGATCGACTCTAGCCTTAGTATTATCCTTTGACTTCCCATCTATGCTGAACAATGTACCAAAAAGTGCCTCGGCGATATTCTTCTCAGTGTGCATCACGTCGATGTTGTGTGGGCAAAGGAGGTCTTTGAAGTAAGGCAGATCCCATAAGCATGTTTTGTGAGTCCAGGCGTGCTTAGAATTATACCCCTTGAAGTACCCTGGACGCTCGGGATCTGGCTCGAGAGCGTTTAACTGATCCAGGGTCTGTTGGCCTGTCAATGCATGTGGTGCAGAGTTTTTGACAACTCTACCTCTGATGAAGTTCTTCTTGTCTTTCCTGAACTTATGGCGAGGATTCAGGAACTCTCTATGCATGTCGAAGCAAGAAAACTTGCGACCGGCCTGAAGCCAACGAAACTCAAGAGCTCCCTTGCATGTGGGGCACGGGAACCTTCCATGCACACACCAGCCAACGAATAGCGCATACGCCGGCAAGTCATGCGTCGAGTACATGTACCAGACACGCATTATGAAGTTCCGTTTGCTATAGGCATCGTATGTCTTGAACCCATTATCCCAGGCTTCTTGCAATTCGTCCTTAAGCGGTTGCATGTACACATTCATATTTTTCCCCGGATAGTTGGGCCCTGGAATTATCAACGTCAGGAAAATGTTCTTTCTTTGCATAATCTGTCCGGGGGGGAGATTGAGTGGAAAGACAAATACGGGCCAACAACTGTATTGGGCTGCCGTCATACCAAACACACCGAACCCATCCGTGCTGATGCCGACTCGAGGATGCCTCGGATCTGCCGCTTTGTCACCATGTAATTCATCAAACTTTTTCCACGCAACACCATCCGATGTGTGTACAATCATCAGATTCCCATCTGCATCTAGTTTGGTTCTTTTGCCCGTTTTGTGCCATGTCATCTGTCTGGCCGTCTCTTCGACCATGAAAAGACGTTGAAGTCTTGGTACGATTGGCATATACCGAAGAACACTAACGGGGATTTTGGTCTGTGTCTTCTCACCCATACCGTTGTCTACCACAACATACCTGGAAGACTTGCAAATGGGACAACAGTTCAAGTCCGCATAGTCAAGCCTAAACAAGACACATCCTTTCTCACAGGCATGTATCTTATCATAGGGCATCTTCAGTGCACGGAGGATTTTGTCCGACTGGTACAGGTTTGCAGGCATTACATGGCCTTTGGGTAGAAAGCGTCCAAATACTGTCATCATTGCATCGTAGCATTCTCTGCCCAAGTTGAACTGAGCCTTTAGAGCCATTACTTGTGAGATGGCATCCAACTGACAAAGCTCAGTGTGCTCATGGAGCGGACGTTTTGAAGACTCCAACATTTCATTGAAGGCCTTTGCAGATTCCTCCATCTCCTCGTCCGAATCCCGAGCATCATCAAAGTCTTGCACCATGTTTTCCATACCGGTACCATGCTCGTCGGTGCGACGACGATCCACCTCAGCTCGGTCACGTTGGGCAGACTCACCATGAAATGTCCACACCGTATAATCGGGCGTAAAACCACTCTTCTGCAGGTGTTTGCCCATTTCAGCCTCTGTCCTCTTTTCCCAATTGCCGCACCGTAAACAGGGGCACCAGGTTTTCCTCTGGCCATTTGCAAATGCGGCTCGCACAAACCCCTTGGTTTTTGTGAACCATTCAGTGCTCCATTTGTTCTGACCAGTGTGACCGGTGTACATCCCCACGATCACTCATCTTGACTTTCAGAGCTACTAGACACACAACAAATATATATATATAATTCACCATGTATGTATTCATCAGTTGATCTACTTTGTCAATTTTATTACGTCCATGCAACCTACACTCTAATAGGTAATGATAGGTCCTAATCCCACCCGAGTATGTTTAGATTGGGTTCATTTTCCCATGCTATGCCCCGGATCCTACGCAAAATTTCGGCAGCACCTCCCCGCTGTTCTCCTGATACACGTCTCTGCAATAAACAGAGAGGATGTGTACCCGGAGAACAACAGGGGAGGCACTGACGAAATTTATGCGTCGGATCCGGAGCAAAGCATATGGGAAAACGAACCCAATCTAAACATACTCGGGCTGTCCATGGATAGCGTTGGACAATTCGAAAGAATCAAGGTTATAAATATGCAAATGCATGCATATTTATAACTATGACGCTTTCGAACGGGAGACACATATTGGTTACGCATACTGATGATTCAAGACACATATATATCTAGCTATCAAGTTTCATCGGAATAGATCAAATAATTAATGGGGGAGGAGGACATGTCATTTGTGCTCACCCACGAACGAAGGGGCAGAGCTCGTCAAACGCACGGCGAGGTCGTCGAACACCAAACCTCGCAGCGATGAAAGAAGTGCACATTTAAAACTACCCGATCAACACAATTATATATGATGTTTTTCATAACAAAATCGAAAGATATATGACCTAACTAATAATTCACAAATATATGACCCCGTCGGCTTCTAGAAGGCCAAAGAACACCTTTTCGGGGTCGGGGTCTCGGGGTCCGGGTGTCGGGTCGGGGTGCCGGGTCGGGGTCGGGGTGCCGTGTCGGTGTCGGGGTCGGGGTGTCGGGTCAGGCTCGGGGTCGGGGTGTCGGGGTCGGGGTCGAGGTCGGGGTCGGGGTCTCGGGGTCGGGGTGTCGGGGTGTCGGGGGTGTCGTGTCGGGGGTCGGGGTGTCGTGTCGCTCTCGGGGTGCCGTGTCGGGGTCGGGGTGTCGTGTCGGTCTCGGGGTGCCGTGTCGGGGTCGGGGTCTCGGGGTCGGGGTGTCGGGTCGGGGTGCCGGGTCGGGGTCGGGGTGCCGTGTCGGTGTCGGGGTCGGGGTGTCGGGTCAGGCTCGGGGTCGGGGTGTCGGGGTCGGGGTCGGGGTCGGGGTCTCGGGGTCGGGGTGTCGGGGGTGTCGTGTCGGGGGTCGGGGTGTCGTGTCGGTGTCGGGGGTCGGGGTGCCGGGTCGGGGTCGGGGTGCCGTGTCGGTGTCGGGGTCGGGGTGTCGGGTCAGGCTCGGGGTCGGGGTGTCGGGGTCGGGGTCGGGGTCGGGTTCTCGGGGTCGGGGTGTCGGGGGTGTCGTGTCGGGGGTCGGGGTGTCGTGTAGGTGTCGGGGTGCCGTGTCGGTGTCGGGGTGCCGTGTCGGGGTCGGGGTGCTGTTTCGGGGTCGGGGGTTCGGGGTGTCTCCTCCTCCTCCTCTTCTTCTTCTTCTTCTTCTTCTTCTTCTTCTTCTTCTTCTTCTTCTTCTTCTTCTTCTTTCTCCTCCTCCTCCTCCTCCTCCTCCTCTTCTTCTTCTTCTTCTTCTTTTTCTTCTTCTTCTTCTTCTTCTTCTTCTTCTCCTCCTCCTCCTCCTCCTCTTCTTCTTCTTCTTCTTCTTCTTCTTCTTCTTCTTCTTTCTCCTCCTCCTCCTCCTCCTCCTCCTCCTCCTCCTCCTCCTCTTCTTCTTCTTTCTTCTTCTTCTTCTTCTTCTTCTTCTTCTTCTTCTTCTTCTTCTTCTTCTTCTTCTTCTTCTTCTTCTTCTTCTTCTTCTTCTTCTTCTTCTTCTTCTTCTTCTTCTTCTTCTTCTTCTTCTGCTTCTCCTTCTCCTTCTCCTTCTCCTCCTCCTCCTCCTCCTCCTCCTCCTCTTCTTCTTCTTCTTCTTCTTCTTCTTCTTCTTCCCCCTTCTACTTAACCTAAACCTAAACTAACCTAAACTAAAAACCTAAACTAATTAAAACTAAACTATTTAAACTAATTAAACCTAAACTTAAACAGAAAAAAAAACAAAAAAAACAGAAAAAAAAACAAAAAACAGAAAAAAAAGGGAGGAGGGGATCACTGTGGGGAGGGCCGGGGCGGGGCCGGCGACGGAGGGCCGGGGCGGGGCGGCGGGGGCCCGGCCGGCGGGGGGCGGGGCGGGGCGGTGGAGGAGGCGGGGCGGCGGGGGGCCGGGGCGGCGGGGGGATGGGGGGCGGGGGGCGGGGCGGGGCAGTGGAGGAGGCGGCGGGGGGCGCGGGGCGGCGGGGGGCCGTGGCGGCGGTGGGGCGCGGGCGGCGGTGGGGCGCGGGGCGGCGGGGGGCCGGGGCGGGGGGGCGACGGGGCGGTGGGGCGGCGGGGAGCCGGGGCGGCGGGGCGACGGGGCGGCGGCGGTGGCGGCGGGGTGGGAGGAGAAGGGCGAGGCGAGGACGAAGTGAGTAACGGGCGGGGGGTACCTGCCGTTAGGCAAGTGCCCTCTTTGCCGTCCGCCAGCCTTTGCCGTCCGCCTTTCTGCCTCTTTGCCATCCGCTAGCGGACGGCAAAGAGGTGGGCCGTTAGGATTTTTTCAAACGAGCGGGGGGTGGGGGCCACCACACTCTTTGCCGTCCGCCAGCGGACGGCAAAGATTCTTTGCCGTCCGCTGGCAGACGGCAAAGACCTGGCAGATGGCAAAGAGCTTCTTTGCCGTCAGCCTTTTCTTTGCCGTCTGTTTGTGTGTAGCTGATGGCAAAGAGCTTCTTTGCCGTCAGCTAGCAGACGGCAAGGATCTGGCAGATGGCAAATTAGCTGATTCCAGTAGTGTTTGGATCTTTTGCATCGAATTCTCCATTTATTTGGGATATCGCGAGATTTGAATCCCTACGCACCTCGAGGTGTTGTATACCCATAGAAACGGCCATCCGGAGACCATGCAGTAGTGCCTCATATTCGGCCGCGTTATTGGAGTCAGCATACATTGTAATACATAACGGACTGTGTCTCCTGTAGGGGATGTTAGGATGACACCAGCCCCCAATCCGGCTAACATTTTAGAGCCGTCGAAGTACATCACCCAGTTGGATTATGTGTTGTACTCTTTAGGGAGTTCGGCTTCTGTCCATTCGGCGACAAAGTCGGCCAACACCTGAGATTTAATAGCCCGGCATGGTTTATATGTTATTTCAAATGGTAAGAGCTCGATTGCCGATTTGGCAATGCGGTCGGTGGCGTCTCGATTGTTTATGATGTCATTGAGTGGTACTTCGGAAGCCACTGTGATCGAGCACTCTTGAAAGTAGTGCCACAGCTTCCGAGATGCCATGAAAACCGCATACGCTATCTTCTGATAGTGCAGGTATCGGGATTTGCATGGTGTAAGGACCGCCGATACATAGTATACTGGTTTTTGAAGTGGGAATTTGTGTCCCTCTTCCTCTCGTTCGACGACAAGCACCGCATTCACCACCTGGTGAGTTGCGGATATGTAGAGCAACATAGGTTCACCGATGTTTGGTGCGGCAAGGATTGGGTTGCTTGCTAACAAGGTTTTTATTTCTTCCAATCTGGATGTTGCCGCATCCGTCCACTCAAAGTGGTCGGTACATGAGGTCTCTTCCCGAAGATGGGTATCTGGCTCGCGGGGCTCGGAAATTCGAACGTAGCTTGTTCTTAATTTAGGGGGAGAAGTATTCTCGGCTCGTTCCTCCACGACCACTACCAGATGGGTGATCGGCGAGGATTTGATTTCCCTCTGATCGGGTTTAAGCCCAATCCGATCGTAGTCAGTTACAACCCCCAGGGCAGCGATGCGATCTAGTAGCTCGGTTAAGGATGAGACATCTAGTGGATCCATCTTTTCAGAGTGTTCAAGGCTGATGCGAAGACGATGTTTAGCGATTTCGAGGGCTGCCTTTGGCTTAACGGCCGCGCGAGCGCCCATGGTGAAACCGCTGAGCTGGAAGACCTCTCCCAGAGCAGGGCCCCTCGAGAGGTAATGTTGTCATTAATGAAAAGGTGAGCCATCGATCCCGCCGTCGACGACACAGTGGAACTCTCAACGAAAGCACCAACGTCGATGTCAAAACCGGCCGATTTCGGGTAGGGAGTCCCGAACTATGCGTCTGAAGATCGAAGGTAACAGGAGACAAGGGGACACGATGTTTACCCAGGTTCAGGCCCTCTTAATGGAGGTAATACCCTACTTCCTTCTTGATTGACTTTCATGAGTATAGGAGTTACAAGAGTTGATCTACCTCGAGATCGTTATGGCTAAACCCTAGATGTCTAGCCTATAAAATTTGATAGCCTCTACGGACTAAACCCTCCGGTTTACATAGACACCGGAGGGGCCTAGGGTTGTACAGAGTTGGTTTACAGAGAAAGGAAACTACAGATCCGGATGTCAAGCTTGCCATCCACGCAAAGGAGAGTCCCATCCGGACACGGCGGGAGGCCTTCTATCTTGTATCTTCATGGCCCATCAGTCCGGCCCATGCTACATAGCCCGGACAGCCGAGGACCCCATAATCTAGGACTCCCTCAATGCCCTTCCTTAACGAAAATTGAAATCTAATGTTTTCTTCTTTCATATCAATAATTGCACCAATCGTTGTAAGGAAAGGTCTACCAAGAATAATAGGACATTTAGGATTGCAATCTATATCAAGAACAATGAAATCTACGGGCACATAATTCCTATTTGCAACAATAAGAACATCATTAATTCTTCCCATAGGTTTCTTAATAGTGGAATCCGCAAGATGCAAATTTAAAGAACAATCATCAAATTCACGGAAACCTAGCACATCACATAATGTTTTTGGAATAGTAGAAACGCTAGCATGCAAATCACACAAAGCATGGCACTCATAATCTTTAATCCTAATCTTAATAGTAGGTTCCCACTCAGCATAAAGCTTTCTAGGGATAGAAACTTCCAATTTAAGCTTTTCCTCAAAAGATTTCATCATGGCATCAACGATATGTTTAGTAAAAGCTTTATTTTGATTATAAGCATGAGGAGAATTCAACATGGATTGCAACAAGGAAATACAATCTATTAAAGAACAATTATCATAATTAAATTCCTTGAAATCCAAAATAGTGGGTTCACCGCTAATTATAGTTTTGACCTCTCCAATCCCACTTTTATTAATTTTAGCGTCAAGATCTATAACTCCAAATCATTGGGACACCTTTTAACTAAAGTTGAGTCATATCTAGTCCCATGTTTATCAAGATTTACATTGGAAAACAAAGATTCAATAGGAGTCACATCAATCACTTTAAGATCTTCATCATTATTTTCACAAAAACTAGAAGAACACGCTTTTACAAACCAATCTCGCTTAGGACGCATCTTAGCGGTTCTTTCTTTGCACTCATCAATAGAAATTCTCATAGCTTTTAGAGACTCACTAATATCATGCTTGGGTGGAATAGATCTAATTTTCAAAGAATCAATCTCAAGAGAAATTCTATCCACGTTCCTAGCCAAATCATCAATCTTAAGCACTTTTTCTTCAACCAAAGCGTTGAAATTATTTTGCGAACTCATAAATTATTTAATACCAATCTCAAGATCAGAGGGCATCTTATTATAATTTCCTTAAGAATTGTTTTAGGAATTACCATAATTATTAGAGGAATTACTAGGAAACGACCTAGGATTAAAATTACCTTTATACGCATTATTACCAAAGTTGTTCCTACCAACAAAATTCACATCCATATATTCATTATTAATTTCAATCAAAGTAGACAAAGGCATATCATTAGGATCAATAGGAGCACTCGTGCTAGCAAATAATTTCATAAGTTCATCCATCTTTCCACTCAAAACATTAATCTCTTCTATCGCATGCACCTTTTTACTAGTAGAAAATCTTTCAGTATGCCATTGAGAACAATTAACCATATTATTATCTAGGAGATTAGTAGTGTTGGGGAACGTAGCATGCAATTTCAAAAAATTTCCTACGATCACACAAGATCTATCTAGGAGATGCATAGCAACGAGAGGGGGAGAGTGTGTCCACCACTGGTGCGCGTCGGTCCTAAACAAACGGTTTTTAACCCCTTTCCGCGACGGCATTTGGAACCGTCACCAAGTAAGTGTGTGCGATAGGGGGTCCTTCCTACACGACCCAGAAACCGTCGGGGATATGGAGCAGTGATCCAGAGGCCTTCCAAAATGTAATCGTGTGCGATGGAGCACACACTAAATTCTTTCGCACGTGTGGTATTGGTGATTAAGCATTTCTAATGACGCAATGAAACCATAAGGTCTGTCGTAACGAACCGTTTGGGAAACAGTATGTAAGGCACACGGGCCAACATATGAACTATGTGCGATTTGTGCCCTATCGCAAACGAGTTTTCTACGTAACCCGTCTACCATGCTAGACTCCATCGCACACGTTTTCCAACAATTACTGTATGTGATAATGTTCTATCACAAGCGGTTAAGGAGCCCCTTTGCACACATACAAGTGCCGCAGAACGTTTGTGATTTGGTAGGTATCACCGACGGTTGCCGCAAGAGTGACGTGTGCTTTTCGTTTGGGATCCCACACGTTTCCTGAAAAAAAAATACGACTGGGATTGTATTTTGCATTGGGCATGGTTTACTCCCAGTTCTCGTGTGCGATAACGCGATATCACAAACGGTTCCGGAGAACCTACGCACACGTAGTAGCGCTGCAAATCGTTTGCGATCTGCTGTGTATCACCGACGGTTCCGCTATGATTGACATATGCTTTCCAATGTGGATCGCACACACTCATTTAGTTGAACCGTGTGCGGAGCAATTGCCAGGTTAAAACAAAAATATCCCATTTTGAATCGGCACGCAAAAAGCAAATTTTCCACAATATTCAATTGAACAAATAAAATATATCCCATTTTGAATCGGCACGCAAAAAGCAAATTCGCCACAATATTCAATTGAACAAATAGTGTCCACAGGAAGAACATTCATCAGATTTCGCAACAATTGCAATTGAACATATGGTAGCTAAATTCCAATGATTTGTCCACACATATATGCATTACATAAATAATCATAGTGTATGAAATACGAAGACCTCATCAGATGGAAAACAATGGATCCATGCATTATATGTTTAGCGGCTAACTCTTACTCAATGTTTCAGGAGAACGCATGCTAAAATATTCATTATCACCAGTGGGATTGATGTAGTGATCCTGGAAGAAGTCGCTGATAAATCTCCGAACCATGAGCAATTCACCAGCCGGGAGCGGTTCAGGGGTCCTCGGTTTTAAGATGAGCTGCAGTATTTTTAAGATCAGAATGTGCCATATGAGTGGAGTAGAAGATATTAATTAAGATAGACTTACTAGTACTAATTCGCGAGGATTGTCACAACTATCAGCAGAGTTGCAGATGGAGATCATGTGTCTGCAAACGTAGTATCCACAAAGGTTGGTCCCTGCTTCTTGCTGAGGTCACTAAATTTTTTTGTACAAAATTAGTCATGTATTTGTCCTGTTAGGAACAACCTAACCGGTGTTAGATGCATTATTTTTTCTTTGGACAAAATAGAAAGAGGTTTATTCAGAAGCTTGAACATTTGACTAGCGTAAGGAAAGGTATTTGCAGACTGTTGGATAATTTTTTTGAAAATAATGGATTTCGGTGTGTTACTGGAGAAACGATCTCGTGCTGCAGAGGTAGTTTCCTCTTGAGCAGGTTCCCTAGTTTAGTTTGCCACAATGTGAGCACACTGCAAATGATGATGAATTTTGACAACATCAATTATTGAACCAGATATGAGTGCAAATTAATTTCAACATCATAGAATTCAATACCTATCCAAGAATTGCTGAAGACGCGTCAGATCCTGACCATTTGTTGACTCTTTGACAGAATCGATGTAGTAAACTGTGTTCTTGTTTGGAACAATGAATACCAATATCCAGTGATTGCTACACATTAAGAAAGCCATGAACTTACGAATGATGTCGAAATCTGAAAGACAATCAGTGTATGCGTTTTTGTTTACTTGACTTACCGTTCATGATATGGCCAGAGAAATGATTCTGCATGGGACGTGTTTTCAAAGATATGGACGACCGTGTTAACGGCCCAGTTCCGTCGGTCCTTTTCATGTAATGTTGTGCCATTTGCTAATGCAGGATCTATGAAATACACACTCTCACTTTGTATTCTCTGCGTGTTCAATCCCCTGAGAGGAATAAAACTCGCGGCAACTAGAGCTGCACTCATCAAAGTATTCACCAACAAGAAATGGCTGGCCATGGACGTAATTGCATGCTTCAACTACGCCTGCTTTATTTTTGGCAAGCAACAAACGTACTTCTTCATCACCCATCGCGTCAGAAATAATATTACTCCCCGATTCGAACAAGTTGCTGTTAATTTGGTTCTAGGCGATGAGTGCTTTAAGTAAGAGGCAATCGTTCTCTTTCCACTTCACTCTCCCGTTGCGCTTCTTCGTGGTCGTGGGTGTAGCCTTTTTGGCCACTTTCTTCTTGGTACTTGAAGCATTTCTGGCAGAACGTCTGGTTGCCTGCACGGTAGACTGTCGAGCAGACGGTGAAGCTTGGACGGACTGCTTAGCAGACGGTTTATCTATGCTGGACCGCTGAGCTGGCGGTGCTGCTATGATGGACTGCTGGGTTGTAGGAGCAGAGGCATCGGACTGCTGACCATGCATTGAAGCTATGTCGGGTTTCTGCGCTGGTGGTGCCAACTTGTCGGTGTGCTGAGGAGGCCATGCCAACGCGTTGGTTTGCTAAGCAGGAAGTGCTGACGCATTGGTATGCTGATCACGCGCCTGCGGACCTACGGACTGATGAGCAGTGGGTTCTGGACCTACAGAATGCTTAGCAGGCGGTTCCGAAGCATCAGACTGCTTAGCAGTCTGTTCCACCAGGCTAGTCTGCTGAGCATGTGCTGCAACTGGGTCTCCCCCCACTGCTTCAGTGGCTGGCATCTGAACCGGTGGTGCGTCATCAACAGTTGTAGGCCTTGGCGCTAGCTGCTTTGGGGCGCAGGATGACATGGCCTGTACGCCACAAAGTTGGTCCGGCTGATCACAGGTTGATGCATCAACCCGCGAGAGCTGCTGTGGCAAGGAGAGCGTCACCAGTTGAGGGGCGACAGTGGTTGCTCTTAGCGGGGCTTTAGGTATCTCATCGATGAACTCTATTTCCTTTCGTGGCCACTGGATGTGATGTAACAGTGTTTCTCCCAAGGTCCTTTGCTCATCGAAGTCTCCTAGGACATTCTTCAGGGCAAATTCATTGAATCCAGGCTTTACTTCAGTCACGTAGCACTTCACACAGCCCGGCTTCAATGGCACATTATCCAAGAAGAGGCCATCTTCCAAGAAGGGTGGGCGAGCCCAGGCTGTTGCACATTTTAATGTACCTTCATAATGTGTAAGCATGCCCTTCAGTCTATATTTCATTCTAGATAGATCAGATATAGCATCATCACGAGCAGCTGCAGTCTCAGTGTCGCTGGGGTCAGCTGATGCACAACTACTCATGTGCAGAGTTGTCGCGCAATAAGCAGCATCATCCATGCCCGCCTCCCCTCCCATCTGCTTGCTATCTGTCAGTGTTAGATTCTTCTGCATCATCATTGACTCCTCAACATCCTTTCGAACAGCCGGATAAATCTCCTTCTTCAACTTTTCAAACAATGCATTCTGCTTCATTTCACTCCTCGCTTTTTTCATGCCGAGTGTGAAAGCCCTCTTGTGCAGGACATTAACACCTATACCCCTTGCACGGCCAGGGGGCTCTTTTTGTTCATAGCAATGGACAAAATGTCACATGGCCCTGAGTTCCTGTAGAACCTTCCAGGGATCTTGGAATCCTCTACCATCACTTCATACAGTTTGGCGTCACGTGCGTTTTCAAAGTAATAAGTTCCATCATCACGCCTCTTTGCACATGCCCGCAAGTAGTCTCTGGCGCGTTCGCCCCTAATTTCACTAAAGGACGGATTCCCACTCGCCGCTACTGCTTCTTTGTCCTCCTGTTCCCATATCATTTTCATGCCGTAGTATCCTGCCACACCCATACGGTGGGTGTATGTTCTTCTTCTGAAGTTCCGATTGCTTGAAACTCTTCTCAGCAAACTCTGGAGTTGCCCTGACCCTTTTGAATTCTGCCCAGTCTACGTTTGTAATTTGGGGGTATGCGGGGATTGGGTCCTTGCCTTCACTCAAGTACTTCTTGTACAGCACGTTCTTCCAGTTTCTCCAAGCATCCCTAGCCTTCTTCTGTGCAGCGTGTTCCACCTGCATTCTCCACTACTCTGGAACGTTGAAGTGATCCATGATCTCCCGGACTATCCTTCGCCGTGTTTCTGTGTCAGCCTTCCGAAACCCCGGCATATTAATGTTGAGCCTTGACCTGCCAACAAACCCACACACACTCCTGAACCTCATGCATGCTTTATCTGGTTTAGTTGGAGCCCAGGACTTTAAATAAATCTCGATTACTTCATATACACCTTTTAGGCTGGTGTGTGGGCTTCCTTGGAGCGTTCCTCCATGTCCTGACCGGAAGGGTAATTGCTGCAGCTCTATCCCGTTCAAGACTACTTGATCCCTCACAATCTGCTGAAGACCTAGGGTTGTCCGAATCAGATGAAGTTACATGGCCTGAATGAGTGCTGTCGCTCCTACTCGGCATCTACAGAGAACACATGCGAAACTCAGGAAAGGAGGATAAGCATAAAACTAACAACTTGGTATCAAGCTTTCTAAACATGCCATGCAATAATTTAGAAAATGTACGGCTAATTTGTTAAGTTTGTGTGACTCGGGCGCCCACGATCTGTAAATAGGCAGTAACTTATTGGAACAAATATAGCTTATATGTAGTAAGGAAGGTAGATAATGAAAATATATACACTCTCCGTCATTTTGTAGACAATTTGGGAACATACGGAACGAAATTGGAAGAGGGATTGCGAGGAAATATGCCTCACCGCGATGGAGAGCAGTAACTAACAGGCTTTTTAATGCAAACCCGGCCGGACCACAGGAGAGGCGAGGGTTACTGCAACGATATGCTCGAGGGTGGCTGGCGAGCAAACGAAGACGGCGAGGCGCGGGTTGCCATGTGTTCGGAACAGCAGTGGAGGTAGGCTTGACGCCGAAGAGCGGGTACACGGCCGGGGTGAGCACGGCGGCGTCGGAGAGGGTTCTTCTGTGGATCTGGGGGAGGGGGAGCGGGCGAAGGAGATTGGGTGGACTAGTTGAGTGAAACTCGGGCGGACGGTGGGTGGGCTGTTGGCGGCCTAGGTGAAAAGGGTGAAAAATATCCCCGGTCGCCGCGCGTGCGGAAAGGCCTATGCAAACAGTTGCATCTAAGCGCTCGTGTGCACAAACAGAATAATTTCATTTGAAATGAAGACATACTAATTTTGAAATGAAGACGTGAGTTCATCGTTTCGCCTCTAAATTTTTTGCACGTAAACCAATCACAATTTTACCAGGGGTTTGATTTGCTGGCGCATTTCAGGTCTCGTGTGCTATATGTAAGACAGTTTTTGGTATTTACCGTGCATGTTGGCATATAAATCAATTCCTAGCCGGACTGCATTTCCTGTCGAAAGGGATGAGGATTGCCGTTCGATCTGGGAGCATCCAACGGTGCAGACGTACGATCCGTGCGGTTTGGGTTCTGGCCAATCAGAACGCACGACTCAGATCGCGTGCGCAGCGAGGGGGGGCATCGGCCACGGTTTGGTAGGCACACGGCTTTCGTGTGTGAACCGTGTGCTATTTCAAAACATTTTTTTGGGAGGGCCTATTTGAAAACATGTACATGTGTTGTCGAAAGGGATGAGGATCATCGTTCGATCAAGGAGAATCCAACGGTGCAGACGTACGATCCGTGGGGTTTGGGTTCTGGCCAATCAGAATGCACGACTCAGATCGCGCGCGTGGCAGAGGGGTGGGGCTGCATCGGCCACGGTTTAGTGGACACACGGCTTTCGTGAGTGAACCGTGTGCTCTTTGAAAACTTTTACATTACCTAAAATCATATTTTTGTTCGAATGAAAACATGAGTTCATCGTTTCGCCTCCAATATTTTTCCACGGTAAGAAATCATGAGTATAGTGGAGAGTGTCATATACTAGTATCATGAATATACAGTACATATGATACTGGTGTATGATACTACCTTTAATTAATTATAGCGCATAGTATAATACATAGAGTATAGTATCATATATAGATTATATTTATTGCCATGCATGACACAAATTAGCATCGCATTTAACATGATACGGTATCTACCTACTATATGTTACTCTAACCCTCTTTATATATATTTAATTCTTAGCCACATCAGCATACTTGCTTTTTCCTAGTACATGACATCGTCGGCTATGATACCACCACTATGGCCAGCCTTATATAGTGGGGAGTATCATATACTATATATATATAGTATCATGCATATGATACTAGTGTATGATACTACGTACGTACCTTCATAGTGCATATATAGTATCATAGAGTAGTACTAGCTCCCTCTGTAAACTAATATAAGAGCGTTTAGATTACTAAATAGTGACCTAAACGCTCTTATATTAGTTTACGGAGGGAGTATATACCATAGATGACCGTATTTATGGCCATGCATGAAACAAAGTAGTATAGAATTTATCATACATATATATGTTACGGTATCTACCTATATTACTGCTTCTTTGCCACATCATCATATTTTCTATTCCCAGGTGCATGATACCGGCTATCATACCCCCACTATGGCCACCCTAATAAGGTTGGTCGTAATATGGGAGTATCAAGCGGTATGATGCATGCCAACTAGACTTTTTGGATGATGTGGCACACAGTTAAATGATGAAAGAGAGGGTGTGTGGTATCATATCATGATACCGTATCATATTAAATGTTGTACTAATTTGTGTCATGCATGGTAATTAATAAGGAACCTAAGATACAAACTCATGATACTATGCATGCGCGCATTATGGAGGTATTGCCGATCATATACTAGTATCATGCATCTATACTCCCTCCTTTCCGGTTTATAGGCTTATCTCAAAATTTTAGTTTTTCCATTTTATAAGGCTCAATTTGGTTGTTCCCCATCACATGTCCAGATTACAAGGTGCATTAAATCATTGCATGCAAGTATTAAGAGAAAGTTGACCAATGCATGTACTTTATATATGCATGCATGTATTGCAATTAATACATTGGAAAACATAAATTTTTGAGGAAAACAAAACCATTAATTGGGTGTTTTTGCAGACTACAAAAAGTATTCCACCACTAACCATCTACCTTGGTTGGTGAGATTTTTGAATTGAGCCCTATAAGGCTGGTTGTAATGGGGAGTATCATATATACTAGTAGTATCATGCATATATATGATAGTGTAGCTAGGATACTACTTCCGTAATGCATAGTATCATAAGTTAACATCTTAGGTTGCCTTACTAATTTTCATGCATCACACAAAGTAGTAGTACAACATTTAATATGACACGGTATCATGATATGATACCACATCCTCTCTTGTGTGCCACATCATCCAGAAAGTCTAGTTGGCATGCATGATACCGCTTATGATAATACCATTACAACCAGCATAAACCAGAAAGGAGGGAGTAAGTATGAGACTAGACACAATGGAGAGTAGTACACTAGTAACATACACATCCCTAGACTATATATGTTACTACCTTCATAGTGGGTAGTAACATCACACTAGTCTATGTTACTACCCATTGTGGCTAGTCTGAGTAACATCACACATCTCAAGGCAACATGAGTCTATAGCCTAATAAATGAAGTGTTGCATGTTACTACACATATGTTACTCCCCACTATAGAGGTAGTAACATAGACTAGCTAGTAACATTCTATGTTACTACCCATTGTCGCTAGTCTTATGTCACTGTATTGTGTACTTACTTGCTCTAATGCATAGTATCATAGAGTTGCTAGCTAGTATCATATCTAGTACTTTATTTATATTGTCATGCATGACACATAGTAGCATAACATTTATTATGATACGGTTTCATGATATGATACTTAACCCTCTCTTTCTTCATTTAATTAATTCTATGACAGCTCATCAAAAGTGCCTAGTTGGCATCCATGGTACTAGCTATGATACCCCCTTACTATCAGCCTAGCAAAGGTGTACAGATCATTTGTGCGTCGCATTGTGAGTTTCCATCCATTTGTTCGAGAAGCGGGGAGAAGTTTCAAACATTTTGGCCGCGAGGTGCGGCCACTGGCGTAGGCCTAGTTGTTATTTTAGTTACAGAAAATTCAGATGGAGTTCGGACATCATCAAAATCGATGTGTGCATGTGGCGTGCTCTCACGACCCCGTGGAAAAAAATTGGTAAAGTTTGGCACAAGTTTTGATGACCGCTCCTTCCAAACCGAGCATCTCACATGAAGGATCATGGTTTTCCAAAAGGAGACGTGTCAATTCAAACTCCTACGGCCGGTGACTTCATCGTTTAGCCTCATAAAAATTTCCATGATACGCAATCACCATTATACCACGGGTTTGATTTTCTGGCGCATTTCAGGTATCGTTAGCTATATTTAAGACATTTTTTTGAGATTAACGTGCATTTTGTGGATAAAAATAAAATTACAACCGGAACGCATGTGCTATCGAAAGGGATGACGATCGCCGTTCGATCTGGGAGCATCGAACGATGCAGACGTACGATCCATGGGGTTTGGGTTCTGGCCAATCAGAAAGCACGACTCAGATCATGGGCGGGGTGGCGGGGTTTGGTCGGCACACGGCTTTCATCAACGAACCGTGTGCTATTCGCAAACTATATTGCATATTTTTGTTCACACATACTGTAGTGAGATCGATTGAGTGTGCTACCTCTATGATATAATAATAATAATAATAACAAAAAACAGTTCATATTCATTGCCTGAGCTGATAGCATATCAAGGTCAACATATTAACGGTTCTGACATCAACAGAAAACTAGGCATAACTCACAAATTCAGTACACGCGACAGTTCTAAATTGAACGAATTAAGTTGCAGGGTAGGCATAAAGACTAGTCTTACGGCTTAATTCCCATGTACATGGGGGTACTGGGATCATTAAGTTGACCTCGAATGAACTTGAGGTTTTTGATGATTTTACGCTTCTCTGTTGCACTGGTGCATGATCCCTTGGCTGGCAACTCATCAAATTCATCGTACTCGTCATGATCGGCAACATCGTCGACACCCAGTACCCTTCTCTTCCCATGCATCGCTAAGTAGCCGTTCTTATGCAAGGGGTCTTCCACAAAGAAAATCTGGGTAGCATCGCTGACAAGAATGAATGGGTTCGCGTGATATGCCATCGTTGTCCTGTTAACACAGGTCTTCCTGTAGTCATCAATCCTTACCTGACCAAGAGGGATCCATGCGCACCTGAATAATGCCACCTTAACTTTCACATAGTCAAGCTCCCAAATCTCTTTGATGGTTCCATAGTATACCCTTTTATCAGCTTCATTTACAGTCATGCATTCTATTCAACAGAGCTGTTCTGATACGAGGTCTTATTATCATGTTCCTTAGTGTAGAACGTGTATCCATTTATGTCATATGCTTGGTACGTCAACACCGTAGGTGATGGCTTTTGTGCCAATCACGTAGCAATGTCATCGATGGATCCTTGTGCCAAACGATTCTTGAGCCATTCGGCGTACTTCTTAGTGTGCTCCTTCATCTCCACTTCTGATGAAGGCACCATTGGTAAGAAGCTTTGGCATATCTCCGCCAAGTGTTCTTCGGCATAAGCGATGAGAACTGGGCTGTTAAGCAGTACGGTCAAATGGGGTTTCTCTGCCAATTCTCCGGGTGCAGCCAATTGCGTGCCAGCAAGGACCGGCTTACCTTTCAGCCTTCCCTCGTGGCGAGAGAGGGGCAGACCTATAGGTCTTTGTTTCATGTATTCAGTGCAAAACTCAACCACCTCCTCCGCGGTATAACCTTGTAGGATGCTTGCCTCTGGATGGTTTCGGTTCCGACAAAAGCGCTTCAGTATTCCCATGAACCACTCGAAGGGATACATGTTGCGATGAAACACAGGACCACAATACTTTATCTCGTCGACAAGGTGCACAGTGAGATGGACCATGACATCAAAAATTGACGGTGGGAAAAACATCTCTAGGTTGGAAAATATTCTTGCAATATCATCTTGCATATGATCCAACTCTTCAGGATCTACAACTTTCTGCCATAGTTGGTTGAAGAAATCATAGAGGTCAATGAGTTTGTTTCTTATATCTTTGTCCATCAGATTCCTGATGGCCACCGGGAGGATTTGTGTCAACATTACGTGGCAATCATGTGACTTCATGTGTCCCAACTTCATTTTACCTGAGCTCACATCCACGAGACTTCTGATGTTTGCACAGTAGGAAGAGGGTGTCTTAACTGACAACAAATAGGTGAAGGACTATGTTGCTTCTTTTGTACTGAAATTGTAACTCTGGCGAGCTTTGATGAATTTGTCATCATCTTCTGCTTCACTCTTACGTTGTGATTGGTCAGCAAGCATATCGAGCCGTGAACCGTCACCATCCTTTCTTTTACCTTTAATCTTGAGCAGAGTACCAACGATGCTTTCACATACGTTCTTCTCTACGTGCATGACATCAGTGCAGTGAAGTACACGTAGAATCTCCCAGTAAGGTAATTTCCAGAACACCGATTTCTTCTTAAACACTTGATCCTCGGGTGTTAGTCTCACCGTCAAAGGGTGGTTCTTGCCAAGCACAACATTAATTTTTTTATCCATGTTGTGGACCACCTCCCCTTCATAGGGTCTTTGTAAGTGCATCTAGTGCCCCTTAGTGATTTTGGTGTATTGAAGACTTATAGGTTAAGGGACTAATGTGTTTATGAGTGTACACAGGTCTATAAGTCTATGAGGAGTTTTGATATTTACAGAGAAAGTCGACCCCTAAAAATGAAGTTCTTCGACTGAAGACTTTGGATTTCTGAATACTTTCTAAAGACTTTGAAAGTGAAGAAATTGGTGTGACCTTGAAGACTTGGTATTCATTTGAGGAACATGAAGCGTGAAGACTTTTGTTTTCGTAGTTTCATTTTTCCCGTTCTTGAGTCATAGGAAACACCGTACTGTTAAAGGGGGTCGAGGAAATACTAAGGAAAAATTTCCAAGTGATGCTCAACTCAAAATCCTACACCTACCAATCCCTTCGAGTGAAGCCATTGGAAATCTCATACAGTTCAGTCATATTCTTCAGTGACAGAGACGAAGTTCTTATGGTCTCTGAGGAATTTGTTCTGACTGAGGAGTTAGGAATTCGCCAGTGCGGATTGCCTACACAGTGAGGAACATGATAGCCCTGAGGAATTTGATACTCAAATTTCCGACCGTTGCTATGCTATGCGCCAGCTGTCCCAAAATATCTACCCAC
The DNA here is from genome assembly GCF_018294505.1 of Triticum aestivum. Taxonomy (NCBI): domain Eukaryota; kingdom Viridiplantae; phylum Streptophyta; class Magnoliopsida; order Poales; family Poaceae; genus Triticum; species Triticum aestivum. Next base: position 479,498,923 of record NC_057814.1, on the reverse strand, counting down.
CTAATGGTCATATCATTGAAGGGCATTTATGTCTTATCATGTCGGGCTGCTCCCTAGACTATAAATAGCCGCCCCCTACAACCATTAGCTGGTTGGCTGCTCTGAGAGAAACTGACACTTGTCATTTGAGAGCATCCCATCCTCCGAGGACTTTGAGCGAAAATCATCAAGTGAGGAAAACCCAAACCCAAACACCTACAAACCCAAAGTGATTGAGCATCACTTAAGAGATTGATCCTGCGTGGCTCCGACGCTTGTTACCTTTGAAGACTGTGCTTCTTCCAGACGGTTAGGCGTCATGGTCTAGAGCATCCAAGAGGAAATTGTGGATCGCCGAGTGACTGAGTTTGTGAAGGTTCGGAAGTCACCTGAAGACTTACCACGAGTGATTGGGCGAGGTCTGTGTGACCTTAGCTCAAGGAGAATACGGTGAGGACTGTGTGTCCGGGACTGTGTGTCCTCAGGTTTAAATACCTAGCCGCTCCAACCAGATGTACAACTGAGACAGCAGTTGGAAATGGTCTACCAAATCATTGTCTTCACCAAGATTACTGGTTCTATTTCCTCAACTCTTTCAATTCCTCATTGTTGTGTTGTGCTTGTCATATCTGTGTTTGAAGACTTTGACTGAAGACTATCTCAATTTCCTCAGCTCAATTTCTTCAGTCTGTTTGTCTTCATCCTGTGTTATCCTGTGTTTACGCTTTCTGTACTCTATGTTTGTCTTCATATCATCATGATGACCATGCCTATCTTCTGCTATGCTTACTCTTGAGTACTTATTCCACTGCAAGTAGTTCTTCGCCAAGGAATTTCCTCACCCGCAAATTCCTCAGTGAAGAATTCATAAAAATCGCCTATTCACCCCCCTCTAGTCGATATAACGCACTTTCAGTCTTGGGCCCTCAGCTGCCTCTGTCGTACTTATATCTGTGTGGGTGATTTTTCCGTAAGAACCTATGATGACGCAAATACACTGTTTTGCACGAGTTGGGAAGTCTTCTACTAGTTGTCCTATCCATGCATGTGACACACCCTACATCTCCCCTTGTTTTCTGCCCCGATGTGTTGCCTAATGCCGGCATATCTTGCATGGTGTGCACTAGCATCGCATGTAAATCGAAAATATCCTTTATGTAAGCATCATAACATTTTATAGCAGGCGCATCTATCCACACTGTTAGCAGTTCTTCTACCAGTAGCTGAAAGTAAATGCCGATGTCATTTCCAGGTTGCTTCAGGCCTTGGATAATCATTGACATCATAATGTATTTTTTCTTCATACACAACCAAGGAGCTAGGTTATATATGCACAGAAGCACCGGACATGTGTTGTGATTGGTGCTCATATCGCTAAAAGGATTCATCCTGTCAGTACACTCCCCGAGCCTTATACTTCTAGGATCCTTGGCAAATTTTTCAAACTTGCTATCGATTAATTCCCACTGAGCCCCATCTTTCGGGTGCGTCATAAACCTATCCGCAATTCGCTCATCATAATGCCACTGCAACCTCTTTGCCTCTCTAGGGTTTGGAAACAAACGCCTCAACCTTGGAATTAAAGGCAAGTACCAAACAACCTTGAACGGGATTCCTGTCTTGATCTCGTCGTCCAATTTGTACTTGTCCTTTGCTCTCCTACGCTTGTATCATGCATGCTTCCATGTGGGACATGCATGAAAATCTTTGTACTCACCACGGTACAATATACAATCATTCACACAAGCATGTATCTTTTGTACTTCAAGTTCCAATGGGCAAACAATTTTCTTCGCTTCTTTCATGCTTCTGGGGAGCACATTATCTTCCGGAATAATATCTTTGAAAATACCTAAGATCTCTGTGAAGCCCTTGTTTGATAGACCATTTGCTACTTTAAATCTGAGAAGCGCCAGGGTGGCACTCAACTTGGAATATTTCTTTTTGCAACCTGGATACAATTCTTTCTTGGAGTCCGCATCAATGGTTGGCAGATCCTTGTATCCAATCATATCCTTTTCCGGGCCCTCTAAATCTGCAATCATAGCAACAAAATCTGGCATATCAAGATCGTCGTCATCTGCGTGGACATCTTGGTTTTCCAGTGGGTGTTTCGGCTTTCCGGTCTTCCATTGGTATCTTGACGCCTCTGCCCCGATGTTAGATTCAACATCCATGTGACACTGATCGGGATTTGGCATCTCGCTGCCTTGGGTATCTTCATCCATGACCTCCTCTTCACCGTGTCTGGGCCAACGTGTATATCCATCCATGAATCCCCTAGAGACTAAGTGCATCTGGACATCTGCAACTTCATGTGACTCTGTATTGGCACAACCAGTACATGGATAGCTTGTAATCCGCATCACCAATTCTCCTCTTTGTACTTTCACCCAAATTCATGAACTCTGTCACGCCACTGATAAAATCTGCGGTTTTCCAGTTCTTCATCCATCGAGATCGTTCCATCTGCAGCAGACGAATGGTAATTAAAAACAAAAGAACAACATTAATACACGGATTAACTGCTGCCCAGAGATGCGTGCATAAATCACAAGGTTTTATTTTAATAATTACTGAGGGTGCTCCATGTTGTTATCCAGACGTGCAATGACAAAAATTAATGGCCAGTCAATTTACACGCAGAGTACTAGTACAACACTACACTTAGGAATTGAATACCTTAATTAAGCCACTCACGAAAAGAATACCTTAATTAATTAGCCGCGGGGCGACCTCTACCCAGCAGACAGACAAGCACGATGCGGCGGCACGCCGAGACAGCAGGGTCGAGGAGCAAAGCTTAGTGCGGCTGCCGCCTGAAGTTCGACCTCCACTATCCCGCCATCGACCGCGATGGATGTGCTCGAATCACGCCGCTGCCAACCTCGATGGTTGAGCTCCTCCTATCTCCCGCCGCAGACGGAGGATTGACCTCCTATGACGCCGCCACCGCCCACCGACCAAGGATTGACCTCTTCTCCGGTAGCCGCTACCTAGGACAACGCTGCCATCTCTATATGCAGAGCAGCTGTTTTTTTACGGATATTCGCGGAGCGGCTGTTTACACGGTATCTCACTGTAACTCAATAATATGGACAGGGTAGTACATCACATACGGTTATGTAACAACAACCATGTCTAACCTACATTGTCTTCTCACACGATTTGGTGCGGAAATCGTGTGTGACGTTGTAATACCTAACACAAATGACATCTACAAACAGTGTGCCGTATATAGTGCCATTAGTAGTTCCCGACCGTTAGCTTATCTCCACAATTTCCCCATTTCCCCGAAATCCCTACATAGCCTCCAAATTCCCTCATGTGGCGCTGACATCAGGGGAATGCGGACGAGTGGTGCTAATGGTTTCGATGCGGCTGCTCCTACTCGTATCGCCGCCACGACGGCGGTCACCGCCGAGCACTTGCCTAAGGTCATCAAAAGGCAGGTGTACTACGGATCTAAATCATCCTGTAAGGTTCCAATTAATCTATCCCGATCTTTTTTAGCATGTCCAAAGTATAGATCCTTGCTGAATCCGTCCTGAATGACCCCCCAGGAAAGCGATCTGTCGCCGGATCCGGACCTTGACTCCAGACTCCCGCAACACAAGTTCGACTCCGAGTTTTGCGCCACCGAGAAGTACCAAAAGCTGAGTTGTGTGCACGGGCACACTCCCGCTCGACGTGTATGCACGGAGGGATTCGACATTGGCAGGCGGTTTCTCAGTTGCCTCTTAGAGGTTAGTGCTAATTAAGTTCATCATTTTACTTCAGTTAATGCCACCGCTCATCCAGAATAATATTTAACATTGGCAGGGATATGAGGCTTGTGCCTTTGTTAACTGGTTGGATGAAGAATGGCATGGCAGGGCTCGGAGTGTTATCACCAAGCTCGCAGAACATAACATAAAGCTGAAGAAGAAACTGGCTGATCTGGAATGTACAATCGGTACGATGAAGCAAGAAAGAATCAATCACAGGCAATAGATGAAAGCAAGAGACAAGAAGGAACTAGCATGTGTAGTTGTGGTTGTCGCATTAGCCATGTTCTATGCGTTATTTTCAATGATGATTAGGGGTTTTGTTTGACAGTATTGCTAAAGCACATCTAGATGTGCTCTAAGTAATGCACATCTAGGTCCTATGCCATTGATGTTACGCGAAGATTGGTGCAGATATTTTTCTTTGTCTTTTTTCTTTTCCTTTCTAATTTGATTATTATCGGCTTTATCAATAAGAAGAGCTCAATGTATTGCTTGCCAACTCTCCTACTCCGTTCGTATCGGTACCAGTGCATAATCCCAAAACTCGTTCCTTGTTTGTCCTAAGAAAGGAAACCAGCCAAATAGCCAATAGGAGTCCTGCGCAACCCTGGGAATTTGAAGCGACCGGGTACAAATAATTGCGGTTGATTATATCAGCAGTTAGATAATACGTCAACCCCTGCTTCAATTGGCAGTTCCTCTTCTCTGCATACCCCGCTTAGGTGTCCACCATATTCATCATCCCCGGCAGGCCGCGCTACACACTGGCACACACTCTGCCGCCATGTCGAGCGGTAGCGAGGACTATAGTTCGGCTAGCAGTCTAGCGCCTGATGATAGGTCAACATCTGAATCATCCCGCTCGTCTTCCATTAGTCCGTCGTCGAGCCTAGACCTCGATTTTATCCGGTTCATGGAAGGGAAGCCGCCTCCGGAGTCGTCAGACGACAACCAGACGGATGAGGAGCCGTCGGAGGACGAAGAAGAGGACGATGATGATGAGGAGGAGGAATGGTTGAACGAGGAGGAGGAGGATGACAACAGCAACAACGATGAGGATGGCGGCGGCGATGAAAAGCCAACGGTCAGCAGCAAGAAGCGTCCTCGCCAAGACGATGTCACAGGGCCATCCAACAAGAACAACAAGAAGAAGAAGGACTAAATTAAGCAGACTGTATATATCTCTGTTTATCCTGTCAATCTCATCGCAGACGGTTAGTAATATGTATTCGGTAGAGATCTTCTACATTATTGCCGACAGGTTGGTTTGTTGAACTGTGTGCCTTAACGAGCACACAATTCACAAAAAAAGACCGTATGGGCTGTCTATAATGATCGCACACAATTCTGATCACCGACCTGTTTGCCGGGTATCAGACACATCTTTTTACGCCGAATCGTTTGTGTTCACCTCACTCATCGCAAACGGTTCATCGGAGTGAACTGTATGCCGTATATCGCACACACCTTGATCTGGCTGCCCATTTCCGTTGTTCTGTCTCAATGCAAACAGTTCGTACAAATCAACCGTATGCCCCTCATCGCACACGCAACTATAATCTAAACCATGTTTGATGTATCATTCATCACAAACGTTTTGCATCATTTCTGACGGTTTTCATATAGCACCGAAGCGATTATTGTATCGCACACAGTTTCTTGAAGGGTCTATGATCGTAGTGTCGCATTAGCAGCAGCCTGCAGTAGTGCACGTACCCTTGTAGACCGAAAGCAGAAGCATTAGGTAAACGCGGTTGATGTAGTCGAACGTCTTCATGATCCAACCGATCGATCTAGTACCGAACGTACGACACCTCTGAGTTCAGCACACGTTCAGCTCGATGACGCCCCTCGAACTCTTTATCCAGCAGAGGGTCGAGGAAGAATTTCGTTAGCACGACGGCGTGGTGACGGTGATGGTGATGTGATCTGCGCAGGGCTTCACCTAAGCACTACGACGCTATGACCGGAGGAGTAAACTATGGAGGGGGCACCGCACACGGCTAAGAGAATAAATGTTGTGCTATGGGGTGCCCCCTGCCCCCGTATATAATGGAAAGGAGGAGGAGTCTGGACACCAAGGCACGCCATGGGGGGAGTCCTACTAGGACTCCTCTCCTAGTAGGATTAGGCCCCCCCTTTTTCCCTTCTCATCGGAGGGGGAAAAGGAAGGAAAGGGAGAGGGAGAGGGAAAGGGGGCCGCACCCCCTCCTCCTTATCCTATTTGGACTCCGTTGGAGGGGGCCCACGCCACCCCTTGTGCGCTCCACTCTCTATCCACTAAGGCCCATGTAGGCCCAATATTTCCCCGGGGGGTTCCGGTAACCCCTCGGTACTCCGAAATATACTCGAACCTTTGTGAAACCATTCCGGTGTCCGAATATCATCGTCCAATATATCAATCTTTACCTCTCGACCATTTCAAGACTCCTCATCATGTCCGCGATCTCATCTTGGACTCCGAACAACATTCGGTCACCAAATCACATAACTCATATAATACAAAATCGTCATCGAATGTTAAGCGTGCGGACCCTATGGATTCGAGAACTATGTAGACATGACCGAGACACCTCTCCGGTCAATAACCAACAGCGGAACCTGGATGCTCATATTGTTTCCCACACATTCTACGAAGATCTTTATCGGTCGTACCATAATGACAACATACATTATTCCCTTTGTCATCGGTATGTCACTTGCCCGAGATTCGATCGTCGGTATCTTCATACCTAGTTCAATCTCATTAGCGGCAAGTCTCTTTACTCATTCCGTAATGCATCATCCCGCAACTAACTCATTAGTCACATTGCTTGCAAGGCTTATTATGATGTGCATTACCGAGAGGGCCCAGAGATACCTCTCCGATACTCAGAGTGACAAATCCTAATCTTGATCTATGCCAACCCAACAAACACCTTCGGAGATACCTGCAGAGCATCTTTATAATCACCCAGTTACGTTGTGATGTTTGATAGCACACAAGGTATTCCTCCGGTATCCGGGAGTTGCACAATCTCATAGTCAAAGGAATATGTATATGACATGAAGAAAGCAATAGCAATAAAACTGAACGATCAACATGCTAAGGTAACAGATGGGTCTTGTCCATCACATCATTCTCCTAATGATGTGATCTCGTTCATCAAATGACAACACATGTCTATGGTTAGGAAACTTAACCATCTTTGACTAACGAGCTAGTCTAGTAGAGGCTTACTAGGGACACTGGTGTTTTGTCTATGTATCCACACATGTATCAATATTACTGGTAATACAATTCTAGCATGAATAATAAACATTTATCATGATATAAGGAAATATAAAATAACAACTTTATTATTGCCTCTAGGGCATATTTCCTTCGGTCTCCCACTTGTACTAGAGTCAATAATCTAGTTCACATCGCCATGTGATTTAACACCAATAGTTCACATCACCATGTGATTAACACCCACAGTTCACATCTCCATGTGACCAACACCCAAAGGGTTTACTAGAGTCAATAATCTAGTTAACACCGCCATGTGATTAACATCCAAAGAGTACTAAGTTGTGATCATGTTTTGCTTGTGAGAGAAGTTTAGTCAACAGGTCTGCCACATTCAGATCCATATGTATTTTGCAAATTTCTATGTCTACAATGCTCTACACGGAGCTACTCTAGCTAATTGCTCCCACTTTCAATATGTTTTCAGATTGAGACTCAGAGTCATCCAGATCGGTGTTTAAAGCTTGCATCGACGTAACTCTTTACGATGAACTCTTTATCACCTCCATAACCGAGAAATATTTCCTTAGTCCCCTAAGAATAATTTTGGCCGTTGTCTAGTGATCTACTACTGGATCACTATTGTACCGCTTTGCCAAACTCATGGCAAGTTACGCAATAGGTCTGGTATACAGCATGGCATACTTTATAGAACATATGGCTAAGGCATAGGGAATGACTTTCATTCTCTATCTTCTGCCGTGGTCGGGTTTTGAGTCTTACCCCACTTCATTACCTTACAACTCAGGCAAGAACTCCTTCTTTGACTGATCCATTTTGAACTCCTACAAAATCTTATCAAGGTATGTACTCATCGAAAGTCTTATCAAGCTTCTTGATCTATCTTTATAGATCTTGATGCCCAATATGTCATTCAACAATACTCATTGAAAATCCTTTCAAACACTCCTTTATGCTTTCCAGAAAATTCTACATCATTTTCGATCAACAATATGTCATTCACATATACTTATCAGAAAGGATGTAGTGATCCCATTCACATTCTTGTAAATACAGGCTTCACCGCAAGTCTGTATAAAACTATATGCTTTGATCAACTCATCAAAGCGTATATTCCAACTACGAGATGCTTGCACCAGTCCATAGATGGATTGCTGGAGCTTGCACACTTTGTTAGCACCTTTAGGATTGAGAAAACCTTCTGTTTGGATCATATACAACTCTTCTTTAATAAATCCATTAGGGAATGTAGTTTTGACATCCATTTGCCAGATTTCATAAAATGCGGCAATTGCTAACATGATTCAGACAGACTTTAAGCATCGATACGAGTCAGAAAATCCCATCCTAGTCAACACCTTGAACTTGTCGAAAACCTTTTGCGACAATTCGAGCTTTGTAGATAGTAACACTACTATCAGCGTCCGTCTTCCTCTTGAAGATCCATTTATTCTCAATGGCTTGCCGATCATCGGGCACGTCAATCAAAGTCCATACTTTGTTCTCATACATGGATCCTATCTCAGATTTCATGGCCTCAAGCCATTTATCGGAATATGGGCTCATCATCGCTTCCTCATAGTTCGTAGGTTCGTCATGGTCTAGTAACATGACTTCCAGAACAGGATTACCGTACCATTCTGGTGCGGAACGTGCTCTAGTTGACCTACGAGGTTAGGTAGTAACTTGATCCAAAGTTTCATGATCATTATCATTAGCTTCCTCACTAGTTGGTGTAGGCATCACGGGAACGATTTTCTGTGATGAGATACTTTCCAATTCGAGAAAAGGTACAATTACCTTATCAAGTTCTACTTTCCCCACTCACTTCTATCAAGAGAAACTCCTTCTCTAAAAAGGATCCATTCTTAGCAACAAAGATCTTGCCTTCGGATCTGTGATAGAAGGTGTACCCAACAGTTTCTTTTGGGTATCCTATGAAGACGCACTTCTCCGATTTGGGTTCGAGCTTATCAGGCTGAAGCTTTTTCACATAAGCATCGCAACCCCAAACTTTAAGAAACAACAACTTAGGTTTCTTGCTAAACCATAGTTCATACGGTGTCGTCTCAACAGATTTAGATGGTGCCCTATTTAACGTGAATGCAGCTGTCTCTAATGCATAACCCCAAAATGATAGTGGTAAATCAGTAAGAGACATCATAGATCGCACCATATCTAATAAAGTACGGTTACGACATTCGAACACACCATTACGTTGTGGTGTTCCAGGTGGCGTGAGTTGTGAAACTATTCCACATTGTTTTAAATGAAGGCCAAACTCGTAACTCAAATATTCGCCTCCGCGATTAAATCGTAGAAACTTTGTTTTCTTGTTATGATGATTCTCCACTCCACTCTTAAATTCTTTGAACTTTTCAAATGTTTCAGACTTGTGTTTCATTAAGTAGATATACCCATATCTGCTTAAATCATCTGTGAAGGTTAGAAAATAATGATACCCGCCGCGAGCCTCAACACTCATCGGACCGCATACATCGGTATGTATTATTTCTAGTAAGTCAGTGGCTCGCTCCATTGTTCCGGAGAACAGAGTCTTAGTCATCTTGCCCATGAGGCATGGTTTGCAAGCATCAAATGATTCATAATCAAGTGATTCCAAAAGTCCATCCGCATGGAGTTTCTTCATGCCCTTTAGACCAATATCACCTAAACGGCAGTGCCACAAATATGTTGCACTATCATTATCAACTGTGCATCTTTTGGCATCAATATTATGAATATGTGTATCATTACGATCGAGATTCAATAAACCATTCACATTGGGTGTATGACCATAGAAGGTTTTATTCATGTAAATAGAACAACAATTATTCTCTGACTTAAATGAATAATTGTATTGTAATAAACATGATCAAATCATATTTATGCTCAATGCAAACACCAAATAACATTTATTTAGGTTCAACACTAATCCCGAAGGTTGAGGGAGTGTGCGATGGTGATCTTATCAACCTTGGAATCACTTCCAACACACATCATCACCTTGCCCTTAAATAGTCTCTGTTCATTTTGCAACTCCTGTTTTGAGTTACTAATCCTAGCAACTGAACCGGTATCAAATACCCAGGGGTTACTATGAACACTAGTAAAGTACACACCAATAATATGTATATCAAATATACCTTTGTTCACTTTGCCATCCTTCTTATCCGCCAAGTATCTAGGGCAGTTCCACTTGAGTGACCATTTCCTTTGCAGTAGAAGCACTCAGTTTCAGGCTTGGGTCTAGCTTTGGGCTTCTTCATGGGAGTGGCAACTTGCTTGTCATTCTTCTTGAAGTTCCCTTTCTTTCTCTTGCCATTTTTTCTTGAAACTAGTGGTCTTATTAATCATCAACACTTGATGCTCTTTCTTGATTTCTACCTTCGCCGTTCAACATTGCGAAGAGCTCGGGAATCATTTTCATCATCCCTTGCATATTATAGTTCATCACGAAGTTCCGGTAACTTGGTGATAGTGACTAGAGAACTCTGTCAATCACTATCTTATCTGGAAGAATAACTCCCACTTGATTCAAGCGATTGTAGTACTCAGACATTCTGAGCACATGCTCACTGGTTGAGCTATTCTCCTCCATATTGTAGGCAAAGTACTTGTCAGAGGTCTCATACCTCCCGACTCAGGCATGAGTCTGAAATACCAATTTCAGCTCTTGGAAAATCTTATATGCTCCGTGGCGTTCAAAACATTTTTGAAGTCCCGCTTCTAAGCTGTAAAGCATGGCGCACTAAACTATCAAGTAGTCACCATACCGAGCTTGCCAAATGTTCATAACGTCTGCATCTGCTCCTGCAATAGGTCCGTCACCTAGTGGTGCATCAAGGACATAATTCTTCTGTGCAGCAATGAGGATAATCCTCAGATCACGGACCTAGTCCGCATCATTGCTACCATCATCTTTCAATTTATTTTTCTCTAGGAACATATCAAAAATAAACGGGGAGCTACATCGCAAGCTATTGATCTACAACATAGATATGCAAATACTATCAGGACTAAGTTCATGATAAATTAAGTGCAATTAATCATATTACTTAAGAACTCCCACTTAGATAGACATCCCTCAAGTCATCTAAATGACACGTGATCCAAATCAACTAAACCATGTCCGATCATCACGTGAGATCGAGTACTCATCAATGGTGAACATCTCTATGTTGATCATATCTACTATATGATTCACGTTCGACCTTTCGGTCTCCAGTGTTCCGAGGCCATGTCTGTACATGATAGGGTCGTCAAGTTTAACCCGAGTATTCTGCATGTGCAAAACTGTCTTGCACCCATTGTATGTGAACGTAGAGCATATCACACCCGATCATCACGTGGTGTCTCAGCACGAAGAACTTTCGCAATGGTGCATACTCAGGGAGAACACTTATACCTTGAAATTTTGTTAAGGGGTCATCTTATAATGCTACCGCCGTACTAAGAAAAATAAGATGCATAAAATATAATCATCACATGCAATCAAAATATGTGACATGATATGGCCATCATCATCTTGTGCCTTTGATCTCCATCTCCAAAGCACCGTCATGATCTCCATCGTCACCGGCTTGACACCTTGATCTCCATCGTAGCGTCGTGGTCATCTCGCCAACTATTGCTTCTACAACTATCGCTAATGCATAGTTTAAAGTAAAGCAATTACATGGCGTTTGCATTTCATACAATAAAGCGACAACCATAAGGCTCATGCCAGTTGCCGATAACTTTTACAAAACATGATCATCTCATACAACAACATATATCACATCATGTCTTCACCATATCACATCACAACATGCCCTGCAAAAACAAGTTAGACGTCCTCTAGTTTGTTGTTGCAAGTTTTACGTGGCTGCTACAGGCTTCTAGTAAGAACCATTCTTACCTACGCATCAAAACCACAACGATGTTTCGTCAAGTTTGTTGTTTTAACCTTCAACAAGGACCGGCCATAGTAAATTCGATTCAACTAAAGTTGGCGAAACAGATACCCGCCAGCCACCTTTATGCAAAACAAGTTGCATGTCTGTCGGTGGAACCGGTCTCATGAACGTGGTCATGTAAGGTTGGTCCGGGCCGCTTCATCCAACAATACCACCGAATCAAAATAAGACGTTGGTGGTAAGCAGTATGACTATGATCGCCCACAACTCTTTGTGTTCTACTTGTGCATATCATATACGCATAGACCTGGCTCTGATGCCACTGTTGGGGAACGTAGCATGCAAGTTCAATAAAAAATCCTATGATCACGCAAGATCTATCTAGGAGATGCATAGCAACGAGAGGGGGAGAGTGTGTCCACATACCCTCGTAGACCGAGAGCGGAAGCGTTAGGTAAACGCGGTTGATGTAGTCGAACGTCCGCACAATCCAACCGATCTAGTACCGAACGTATGGCACCTCCGAGTTCAGCACACGTTCAGCTCGATGACATCCCTCGAACTCTTGATCCAGCAGAGGGTTGAGGGAGAGTTTCGTCAGCACGATGGCGTGTAGTGACGGTGATGGTGATGTGATCCGCGCAGGGCTTCGCCTAAGCACTACAACGCTATGACCGGAGGAGTAAACTGTGGAGGAGGGCACCGCACACGGCTAAGATAATAACTGTTGTGCTATGGGGTGCCCCCTTGCCCCCGTATATAAAGGAGGGGAGGAGGAGGCCGGCCACCAAGGGGGCTCGCCATGGGGGGAGTCCTACTAGGACTCCACTCCTAGTAGGATTCACCCCCTTGATAACCCACAAGTATAGGGGATCATTTGTAGCCTCTTTTGATAAGTACTAATGTCGAAGCCAACGAGGAGCTAAAGGTAGAACAAATATTCCCTCAAGTTCCACCGACCACCTAGAACAAGTATGAAACTAGAAGTGCTTTGTAGGTGTAACGGGATAGGTTTGCAAGAATATAAAGAGCACGTAAATAAAAACTAGGGGCTCTTTAGATAAAGACACAATAAAGTTAGTATAGCGAGTGTGGAAAAGTGGCGGTAGGAGTTGCGAAATTGTTCCTAAGCAATTGACTACTTTACTAGACCGATAGCAAGTTTTATGTGGGAGAGGCCAGTGCTAGCATGTCATCCCTGACTTGGAATTCTATGCACTTATGATTGGAACTATTAGCAAGTATCCGCAACTACTAACGTTCATTAAGGTAAAACCCAACCATAGCATTAAGATATATTGGTCCCCCTTCAGTCCCGTATGCATCAATTTCTATGCTAGGTTGAAGCTTCTGTCACTCTTGCCCTCCAATACATAGTCCTATCAACATACAACTAACCCTATGGTGTGATCCACGCGCACGCTCATATGATGGGCACCAAAGGACAGCAACATAACCACAAGCAAATTTAACCAATCATAGCAATTCACCAATTACCGATAGGACAACGAAAATCTACTTAGACATCATAGGATGGCAACACATCATTGGATAATAATATGAAGCATAAAGCACCATGTTCAAGTAGAGGGTACAGCGGGTTGTGGGACAGTGGACCGCTGTAGATAGATGGGGGAAGGTGATGAAGATGTTGGTGAAGATGATGGGGGTGTTGGTGTAGACCGCGGTGATGATGATGGCCCCCGGTGGCACTCCGGCGCCACCGGAAGCGTGGGGGAGAGAGCCCCCCTCCTTCTTCTTCTTGCTTGACCTTCTCCCTAGATGGGAGAAGGGTTTCCCCTCTGGTCCATGGTCTCCATGGAATGGGAGGGGCGAGAGCCCCTCCGAGATTGGATCTGTCTCTCTGTCTCTCTCTGTTTCTGTTTTTAGATTATGCCCTTTCACCGTTTCTTTTATAACTGGAGATCCCTAACTCCGATTGGGCTGAATTTTGGACACGATCTCTATCCAGATATTAGCTTTCTTGCAGCAAAAGAAGGGCTCCAACCGCCTTACGGTGTGTCCATGAGGGTCAGGGGCACGCCCCCTGCCTTGTGGCCCCCTCGGGCATCATCTCGCATTGATTATTCTTCCCAAAAATCATAAATATTCCAAAAAATCTCCGTCAGTTTTTATCCCGTTTGGACTCCGTTTGATATGGGTTTTCTGCGAAACAAAAAACATGCAACAGACAGGAACTAGCACGGGGCACTGGATCAATATGTTAGTCCCAAAAATAGTGTAAAAATTTGCCAAAAGTATGTAAAAGTTGTATAATATTGGCATGGAACAATAAATTTTGAAATCATTTTGGTATTTTTAAAATGATTTTTATTGGATTTTATTAGAGTTGTAGCACTGTTTGATTTATTTGAATTTTTGTGGAATTTATTTGATGCTAGAAAAATGTTCATGCGGAAGAAAATCTTTTTCTTTTGATATATTATATGCCTAGGTTCTATTTTATTTTATTTTATTTCGCTTTATTTTATTTTTCGTTGTGTTTAAAAAAAGTCCCTTCCGCCGAACTGGGCCGGCCCAGCTCCTCAGCCAGGCCCAGCCCAGCTCGCTCGTCGCCCCCGTCCTCGAGCGGACTCCGCTCGGGACTCTAGCCAGCGCATGCCACCACCGCCGTGATCGACCCGGCCACCTCCGCCACTGCCTTGCCCCCTCCTCCAAGAAGCCGCCTCCCTCCGCCTTTATATAGCGCTCCTGGGACCCCGGGGTCCCGTTTTCGCCGCCGCCGCCGCTCCTTGACCCGCCGCACTCGCCGCAACTACCGCCGCTGGCGAGATCTGCTACACAACGCGCCGCGCCGCTTGCCGCCCCGCGCCGCCGCACCCCTTGCCCGCGCATCGCCGCCGCCGCCCTCGCCCCTCGCCACCTCGCTGCCGCACCGGAGCCGTCGTCCCTCCGTGCCGCCCTTGCCAGAGTTCACCGCCACCGCCGCAATCCGTTCTGAGCCGAGCCACCGGTTTTTGAAGAAAAACCGCCCCGACCGGTAAAACCGCCAAAACCGATCGGTTTTGTTTTTGTTTTTTTCTCACAAAACCCTTTTTTTGTTCTAGTTATTTGGCGAACGTTCGTTAGTTTAGGCTCCGGAGTGAACGGTTTTCATCGAATAATGTTCAGTAGCGAACATTCATTCATTAGGGTTTTTCTTTTTCTTTTTATTTTTCTGCCAGGGACCTAGTTGTAGTTGTTTTATTTTACAGTTTAGCCCCTGATCTTAAAACGATCGCAACTTTTCGCTCGTTTATGCAAATTCAACGAAACCAACGCCCACTTCTTCATTATGATCCCCTCTATCTAGTAAACAACCTAAACATGTTTTTTTGAAAGTTTAAAATTTGAATTCAAACAGATTTTGATTTGAATCTTCTTTTGATCGTAACTTGAGTTTTATAACTCCGTTTGAGTTGATTCTTTTTGCAAATTAAAGCTCTTGACCTAAAATTTCTGATAAGGCCAAATCTACCCAATTTTGGTACTTTTAGAAATTGTTTTAAGATGCAAGAGTTATTTGCTTGGTTTTGATGTTTTCCAAATTGTCTTCTTCGTTCTTTCTGATCTTTTGGGTGATTTCTTATGTGTGGTTACTATTGATTGCTTACGATAGATTGACCGGAGTGTGATGAGTAACTACCAGGAGTTATGAGTGCGAATCATCTTCATCAACAGTACAGGCATTATTCCGCATTGCTCTACAGTGTGAAATTGCCAGTACATTCAATGTACTGACCCTTTGTGGCTGCAACATCTCATGTTGCAGGATTCTTATGACGAGTAAGTGATACGTTAGGGTTACGATTTCTACACTCAACTTTGTCGTTGGTGTTGATGGTAATCCACAACCTTGTTGTTACTTCCGCTATTTGGACTGAGGTAATAGTATTTACGTTACTTTATACATGTGATTTACCTCTGTTATAAATCCTCGAGTACTGTGTGTGTCAGCATACCGATCCAGGGATGACACTTAAGCACAGAGACTTGACCGTCTGAGGTAGGGTCGCTACAAGATGGTATCAGAGCACATGTTGACTGTAGGACGTGAACCCTAGAAACTGGCAAGCCCATAGGAAAGATTTTTCTCTACAACTTTCTTTTCAAAAGGATCTTTTAACTCTCTTCTCTTCTGAGCTTATTCAAATATTCCCTTTTAGTGAGACCATACCCCTTTCCCCTTTTGACCACACGAAGATTCGACTGATGAGACCACTCCAAGAAGGACAAGATATCGGATAACTAAGACCATTTCGGAATGAAGGAGATTTTACCGTGCATTATAATAATGGAAGCTACAATGGGTGAAGACTCTGAAGACTAGGAGAATTTGAAGGCTCTGAAGAATTTCCAGATTGGTATGACCTAGGAAGGCTACCCTTATGGAATTTGTCAGACTATTGAAAGATGTCAATACCCGAGATCAAGGTGTATCGGAGAAAGACCGGAACATGGAGAGTTAAAAACTCAAAATTTGTCAAGAAACCCCGAAGGCAGGAGATATCAACTATGGAATGATAGCTCATGGAAATGACAAGAGCAGAAACATGGATATTCATGATGTTATCGCCCGCTTATGCTGTTGTCACCAGGCTGAGTTAAGCATGCATTTCTTCGGAAGGATTGGATGACAAAAGGGTTAATGGAGCACCTATCAGCAAAAGACGAAGTTTTAACCTTAGCTGGTGTATCACCAGGATCTGGAGTATTACATCAATAATTTTAAGATGGACTTGTAGGAAGCTGTATTTGATAAGGGAGCAGTTCATGAAGAACTCAGAACCCAGAAGCTGAAAGTAGCCAAGCTGGAGGAGCAAAACCTCAAGATACCAGAGATTTGTCAGGAACTGAAGGACAGTAGGACCATGGTTCATGCCAAGGATGTTCAAACCCAGAAGTTTGGAATGCAACTCCAGAATATTAAAGGATGTCACGAGAGACTTAGCGTCAACAGAGATGATCTGGCAAAAGAACTTGAGAAGGACAAACACGATCGAAAGAAGCCATCGGAGACATGATCAAGACCTGAAGAGTTTGATGACTTTGAAGATTTATTGACCTTTAGAAGACCAAACCCCTGTTATATACCTATGTTAGATGCGACGATTGTGAGCTGTCATTTGTTTGTTGTTTTCCGACAGCCACAAATAAAATCTGTCTTTTCAAAACTATTGTTTGTATTGTGTGTATCCCTCTCTATCTCTCTTATCTTACCCAAACCCATGGACCCAATAGAGGATGAATGGAGATGAACTCATGTTCCGTGGACCGATAAGTCAATTGGAGATGGACCGATGGATTCAGAACATGGAAGATCATATGGAGAATAACACTATAGCCGGAAAGGTTATGACCCAGCATACTCTTCAGTGCTTTGAAAGAGGTGTTTCTACTTGGTGGAGGATGTACCAAACCATCAATGGATGGCAAGGAGTAACCACTTGGAAAGAATTTAAGTTGACTTTGCCAAAGTCTCGGTTTGTGTCCCAGAAAGTGAAGCCTTATGGAAATGATATGAAGAAACCCTGTGCATGCAAGCTTTGTGGAGAAATAGGACACAACCATAAAGAACACAAGGATGAATGCCCTAATTGTGAAGGAAGTCACCCAGCTGAAGAATGCCCAACTAGGCAGATTACTTGTTTGTTGTGTGAAGGAACTACCCACTACCCTGCTCAGTGTCACCTTTACCCCGTCGTTCAAAGAACCATCCAGCAGACGAAAAAAAGTAAACAAAGGAGTCCTCATGGAAATTTTAGAAGAACATGTGATGAAGGAAGAGGTGGAGGACACACCCGAAGAAGACCCAATTAAACCCCACACCAAGTCGTGCTATTCATGTGGAGAAGAAGGACACATCTCCCAGAATTGTTTGAATGGGGATCTAGTAGAATTCTCGACAGAGGAAGTAGAGTATGACCCACAGGAAATAGAAGACCTGATTGGAACGGAAAAGTCCAGGAAGAGAAGTAGATTGGATTCTAGGAAGGACCTGAGTCATATCACCAGTTTCAGGTGCAAGGAGTCAGGGCACTACCTCAGCAGATGCCCAAAAAGGAAGCCGAGGACCCAAGGAGGCTATGTAGTCATAAGGAAACCACGAGACTTGTCAGAAGTAATATGTTTTTGTTGTAATGAAGCAGGGCAATTTGCCACAGATTGTCCCAAGGAGAAGGAGACTTGTGTTAAATAGTTGAGTTTGCAACAAAGAAATATAGTAGTAGTTGTGGGAACATTTCTTTTATATGGAGGTGTTCAGTTGAGGCCTGTAATGGAAATGCAGGAGATTGTAGTAATTTGAGAATTAATAAAGTGAGCATCGTTGGTACTGATTTGGATGTTATGAAGAAAGATTTTGACCATTTTCGAGGGTATGAGAAATATGGTCTATGGAAGAATTGGAGCATATTAAGGGTGGTAGTACCCTGTGAGGACCGTTGACCCTTGGGAAGGATAATGATGTTCCGCGAAGTGGAGTACAGACAAAATAAGTACGAGTTTTATCTCGATATGTGGAACATCCCAAGAGTATGGAGAGATGAAGTACTATTGGACGTAAAGGAGGTATAATGTTGGTAATATGGAGCAATTGTAACTCCATAATGATCTGAGTAATCACATCTTAGTTTGGTACAAATAGAAGGAAGGGAGACAGTACAATTGGATGGATTTAAGAATGCTAGGAAGCTAGATGTTGAGATAATGATCAGTTGGCCCCGATGATGAGTTCAATGATTACAAGTGATGAGATGGGCCATAACCCACAGGCCCCAGGACCTACCAAGAAGCAAGCACACTCTTGCTAAAGGAAAAAACCCTGGAAGAAGTTACGATTTTATCGACAGACGATTTCATAGGAGTAACGCAAAACCTGAGAGTTGTGAAATACGATAGATGTTTGTTTGGCTTGCAGAATCAATGGATTTATCCGAACTTGGTTTGTCGACAAGAGAAATTCTGCAATGCTTGTGAGGAAGACCAAGTGTTAGAATACGAGATTTGCTAAACCATATACAAGGTAATGATTTGGGTGCGGGATGGATTGATCACCATACCGACTTACTCTTATTATGCGCCTCTGCTATGTGGGATGGTAAATATGAGTGACTTGCCTATAGTAGAGAGACGACGATCAAAACCTTGTTTACACCTTAGAATGGTAGGACAATTTTCACTTGTACAAGGCAGTTGTTGCCAATCGTAGGATATACGGTGAGGTTCAACCCAGACCCATTTCCTGCAGGAGAAACCATAAATTGTTGACCACCATGAGATATCGATAGTTGTTTAGTATTGGCGCCAGACCCATCAGCTCAGAAGACCCGATTACAGAAGAACCTTACCCGGATAAAAGGTCAGAAGAATTGCGGTAAAGGTTATGCCACTACCGGAAGAGCCAGAGAAGGAATTATCCTGAAAATCTGAGAAGATCGACACCGTCAACGATAAGGATTGGAGTATAAGAGTTTTGATGGAACCGTAACCATGTTTCTAAGGGTGGTAGCACCCCAGACCCCCTGTGACGACCGATGGATTTTGAGAAGACCCCCAAACCTAACCTATTTCTTTCTAGCCTCTCCGAATCTCGAGGACGAGATTCATTTTAAGGGTGGTAGGTTTGTAACATCCCAAAATTCTAAATTTTGGAATGCTATATTAAATAGATAGATTTGATTAATTGTTTGATTGTGGTGTGGTTGCTTGTGTGAAATTGAGTGAAATTCGAAACTTTTGAAAGTTAAATGAGAGGGAATAAAAGGACTTTCCCAAACTTTCATTTTTGCATTTATGATCTCCATGAATTCAAATTCTTTTCAAATACAAAACCCTAGAGAGAAGACGACATGACTTCTTCCATTTAATTAAATGAAAAGGGTATTTGAAAATATTTTAACTTCATTTGGAACTATTTTCAAATTCAGAAACTTTAAGAAACTCAATGATTTTCAAGAGAGAAGATAAAATGACTTCTTCAAAACATATGAAATATGAGTTGGAAGTTTCAAAGAATCAAATTTAAAGTCCCTTCGAAATTATTTTCAATTTGGAGTTATTTGGGTTATTCAAATTATTTTTCTCCAAAAATAAAATATATGGAAAATAGGGTAAAATGATTCCCTACATCAGAAAATTGGAGAGAAATAAATTTGAAATCATTTTGGTATTTTTAAAATGATTTTTATTGGATTTTATTAGAGCTATAGCACTTTTTGATTTATTTGAATTTTTGTGGAATTTATTTGATGCTAGAAAAATGTTCATGCGGAAGAAAATCTTTTTCTCAAAATTTTGATATATTATATGCCTAGGTTCTATTTTATTTTATTTCGCTTTATTTAATTTTTCGTTGTGTTTAAAAAAACTCCCTTCTGCCGAACTGGGCCGGGCCAGATCCTCAGCCAGGCCCAGCCCAGCTCGCTCGTCGTCCCCGTCCTCGAGCGGACTCCGCTCGGGAATCTGGCCGGCGCATGGCGCCTCCGCCGCCGCCTTGCCCCCTCCTCCAAGAAGCCGCCTCCCTCTGCCTTTATATAACGCGCCCGGGACCCCGGGATCCCGTTTTCGCCGCCGCTGCCGCTCCTAGACATGCCGCACTCGCCGCAACCGCCGCCGCCGGCGAGATCTGCTGCACAGCGCGCCACGCCGCTCGCCGCCCCGCGCCGCCGCACCCCTTGCCCGCGCATCGCCGCCGCCGCCCTCGCCCCTCGCCGCCTCGCTGCCGCGCCGGAGCCGCCGTCCCGCCGCGCCGCCCTTGCCGGAGTTCACCGCCGCCGCCATGATCCGTTCTGAGCCGAGCCGCCGGTTTTCGAAGAAAAACCGTCCCGACCAGTAAAACCGCAAAAACCGATCGATTTTGTTTTTGTTTTTTTTCAGGAAACCTGGTTTTTCTTTTAGTCTAGTTATTTTGCGAACGTTCGATAGTTTAGGCTCCCGAGTGAACGGTTTTCTTTTAGTCCAGTAAACAACCTAAACATGTTTTTTTTGAAAGTTTAAAATTTGAATTCAAACAGATTTTAATTTGAATCTTCTTTTGATCGTAACTTGAGTTTTATAACTCCGTTTGAGTTGATTATTTTTGCAAATTAAAGCTCTTGACCTAAACTTTCTGATAAGGCTAAATCTACCCAATTTTGGTACTGTTAGAAATTATTTTAAGATGCAAGAGTTATTTGCTTGGTTTTGATGTTTTCCAAATTGTCTTCTTCGTTCTTTCTGATCTTTTGAGTGATTGCTTATGTGTGGTTACTATTGTTTGCTTACGATAGATTGACCGGAGTGTGACGAGTAGAACTACCAGGAGTTATGAGTGCGAATCATCTTCATCAACAGTACAGGCAAGTTCACACTTTGATTATATCCCTTTTCATACCAAGTTTTTATGCATTAGTTTCAACCCTCAAACATTGCATGAGTAGGATTGATAACATGTGGGTTGGGAAGTAGTTTATGAGTTAGGAACCTATTGTCCTGCATTCAAACCTTGGGATGTTACTATTACGTTATGCTTATACCGCTAGGCTATGCTCGTAGACGTGGATTGGTTGAGTGTATTCATGACAGATGTGAGAGTTATCATTAAAGGTTAACTTAAGGTGGCTACTTAATACACATCTGGGTGGATTGGTAGGGGCACCCTGGGGATATACCAGTGGACTTGCCCGGACACCTGGGGATATACCAGTGTTGTCCTAGGAGATCCCGGGGTACCCGTGTGATCATCCTATGGTTTTCCACCCAGGCTCAAAGGGATCATATGATTATTCATGCTAGAAACTTCTGTGTGCAGCCACAAGCTATTATGGGCTCTAGCATAGTTGAGTAGGTTGCATGACCTCTTCAAGTGGTAGGCTAGCAGATGTAGGGGATGTAGGTTGGTACTGTCTACCCGGGGTTAGAGTTAATGCTTCTGAAAGACTGTGTCTCGATCATCCGTTTCTCAAACACCATGTAGTGCGAGAAATCAATGGAGGAGATCGAGTCTTGTGGGGAAAAGTGCGCAAACCTCTGCAGAGTGTACAAACTAATCATGGTTAGTTGTGTCCCTGGTTATGGACATTTTGAGTATCTGGTTCTTGGATTATCATGTTGATCTCATCACTCTAAATTAATTTGTTGGGTTGATAATTACTTTTAATTGGGATTGAGATGGGGGGTACCATTCTCAATGTTTGTTCAACTACCATGATAGTTAAATAAATTATACTCCTTTGTAGTAGGGAAAAATTGGCTTTTCGCAAAACCTTATAACCATAGAGCCTCCACCAGCCAAATTAGCATGTAGTGATAGCCATTATTCCGCATTGCTCTACAGTGTGAAATTGCCAGTACATTCAATGTACTGACCCTTTGTGGCTGCAACATCTCATGTTGCAGGATTCTTATGACGAGTAAGTGATACGTTAGGGTTACGATTTCTACACTCAACTTTGCCGTTGGTGTTGATGGGAATCCACAACCTTGTTGTTACTTCCGCTATTTGGATTGAGGTAATAGTATTTACGTTACTTTATACATGTGATTTACCTCTGTTATAAATCCTCGAGTACCGTGTGTGTCAGCATACCAATCCAGGGATGACACTTAAGCACAGAGACTTGACCGTCTGAGGTCGGGTTGCTACAACTCTTCGGATCCTAGACTAGCGACCTTGGAGATTCTTCAAACTCTGGATCCAATAGTGAGTCAGGGTTCGGATTTTAGCCCGCCCACCCACCACAAGCAATTCAGGTCCTCCAGAGGTATGTGACCTAATGTATGTACGACAGCAACCTCAGGAAATGGTCCATCACTTCTGGGCCAGATTCCTCCTTGCTAAAAATAAGATTAAAGTCCTGCGACGACGACGCGGTTTCAGTATTTTGCCACAACTGTACGGATGAGGGGATCCTCAATGCCCTCAACCGCCACCGCATACTGCACTTTGCAGATTTGGCACACATAGTACAGAAGTACTGCATAATCGAAAGCGCCTGGAAAGCCCAGATAGCCCGGTGGGAACCTCCTGCCTTTAAGAAGCCTACAGGACGGGTAAAAAGGATGCACCCTTATGCGGCACCCGATCATCATCATATGGACAAAAAATTAAGCCCTTCACGGGACATAGAACTGTCCTTGATGAACTGCTCGACAAGCCCTGTCAGATACACACGACGCCGAATACTGCACCAACACATAGCCTTTGGGCATGTTGGGTACTCCTGCAGGTAGCTAAGAGCGGCAAGGCCATCCTCACCAACACTACCTCAGAGAAGCATTCTTCGGAGGATCACAATCTCAATGTCTTTAAGGTCTTCGAGACCTTTTCCTCAAATAATCAGCGAAAAAGGGCACTCCGCGACCTTGCTTAAGTCAGCCAAGTAGCCGCAATAAACCCTTGGAACGATACAGTGATGGTAGCTGAAACTACGTCGGTATTTCCCCGGAAAGGGAGGGATGATGTAGCACAGCGAAGGTAGGTATTTCCCTCAGTTATGAAACCAAGGTATCGAACCAGTAGGAGAACTAAGGAACACAACGTAAACATCACCTGCACACAAACAACAACACCTCGCAACCCGACGAGTTAAAGGGGTTTCAATCCCTTCCGGGGTACGGTGCCTCAAGATAGGCAAGCGGACGTGAGGTAAATTGTAGTAGATTGATAGATCGAACGCCAAATAAAATAAATAAAGATAAAACGCAGCAAGGTATTTTTGTATTTTTTTTGGTTTAATAGATCTGAATAAAAATGCAAAGGAAAAGTAGATCGCAAGGAAAATATATGAGAAAGAAGACCCGGGGGCTGTAGGTTTCACTAGTGGCTTCTCTCGAGAAAAATAGCAAACGGTGGGTAAACAAATTACTGTTGGGAAATTGATAGAACTTAAAATAATTATGACGATATCCAAGCAATGATCATTACATAGGCATCACGTCCAAGATTAGTAGACCGACTCCTGCCTGCATCTACTACTATTACTCCACACATCGACCGCTATCCAGCATGCATCTAGTGTATTAATTTCATGGAAAAATGGAGTAATGCAATAAGAATGATGACATGATGTAGACAAGATCTGTTTATCTATATGGCGGTAGATATAGATCTTGTCTTTTAAGCCTTAGTAGCAACGATACATACGTGCCATTTCCCTTTCTGTCACTGGGATCGAGCACCGTAAGATCGAACCCACTACTGGGCACCTCTTCCCATTGCAAGATAAATAGATCAAGTTGGCCAAACAAAACCCAAATATTGGAGAAGAAATACGAGGCTATAAGAGATCATGAGATCAAAGAAACTCAAATAACTTTCATGGATATAAAAAGATATTACTGATCATAAACTTCAATTTCATCAGATCCCAACAAACACACCGCAAAAGATTTACATCATATGGATCTCTAAGAGACCATTGTATCGAGAATTCAGCGAGAGAGTGAGAAAGCCATCTAGCTACTAACTACGGACCCGAAGGTCTACAAGGAACTACTCACACATCATCGCAGAGGCACCAATGGAAGTGGTGAACCCCTCCATGATGGTGTCTAGATTGGATCTGGTGGTTCTGGACTCTGCGGTGGTTGGATGAATATTTCGTCGACGCTTCTAGGGTTTCTGGAATATTGTGGTATTTATAGAGCAAAGAGGCGGTCCGGGGGCACCCGAGGTGGGCACAACCAACCAGGGCACGCTAGGGCCTCCTGGCGCGCCCTGGTGGGTTGTCCCCTCCTCGAGACTCCCCCCAGGTGCAACCAGGGCCCATCTGCTTCCTTTTGGCCAATAAAAAATCATCGTGAAGTTTCGTGGCATTTGGACTCCGTTCGATATTGATTTCCTGCGATGTAAAATACATGGAAAAAACAGCAACTGGCACTTGGCACTATGTCAATAGGTTAGTACCAAAAATGATATAAAATGATTATAAAACATCCAAGATTGATAATAAAACAGCATGGAACAATCAAAAATTATAGATACGTTGGAGACATATCAGCATCCCCAAGCTTAACCCCTACTCGTCCTCGAGTAGGTAAGTGATAAAAACAGATTTTTTGATGTGGAGTGTTGTTCATCAAGTCATATGATGCTCTTTTCTTTATAGCATGGACATTTGGACTTTTATGTGATTCAAAGCAATAGTCTAGTTTTGACAAAATAATTTAGATACTCAAGCATATCAACAAGCAACCATGTCTTGCAAAATATCAACGCTAAAATAATTTATCCCTAGCCCATCATGCTCAAACATTGATCCATTCATGAAACACACTCGAATATTAACTACACCCAATACTTAAGCACGATCATATTGCCTCCTAGTTGGTGCTTTTTATGAGAGAAGATGGAGACTCAAATTTCAAAATAAAAATTGCATAAAGTAAAAGAAAGGCCCTTAGCAGAGGGAAGTAGGGATTTGCAGAGGTGCCAAAGCTCAAAGCGAAAAATTAGAGATAAAAACATTTTGCGAGGTGCATCCAGCCCACCAACAAAAATGACTTAGAGTTCCCAACACTTTCCATGTTAGATATGCCATAGGCGGTTCCCAAACAGAAAATAAAGTTTATTCCTTTTTCCACCATTCTTTCACTTTCCATGGCTAGCCGTATCCACGGGTGCCCTCCATACCAACACTTTCCAAGGAATTTATTATTTGACAACATAAAGTAAATTCATTTTTGCATTTCGGGACTGGGCATCCCTAAGACCTTTGCCTTACTCTCGTGCAATGACAAGTGAATAAACACTCATCATGAGAATAACACATCCAGCATGGGAAATATTAGCCACCCGTTACCGTTCCGCGTGCGAAACAAACACACAAAAGAGAAGTTTATTTTGAAAATTAGAGATGGCACATGCAAATTTGCTTAGAACGGCAAAAGAATACCGCATATAGGTAGATATAGTGGACTCATGTGGCAAAACTGGTTTAAAGGATTTTGGATGCACAAGTAGAGGTCATACTTAGTGCAAAATGAAGGCTAGCAAAAGATTGGGAAGCGACCAACCAAGAAACAAATAATCTCATAAGCAAGCATTAATCATAATTAACACCGAATAATGCACGACAAGCAGGTTATAACTTTCATTGCATGATCATTGACTTTCGTGCATGCATAGGGAATCACCAATATTCCTACTAGAGCACAATTATTCATCAACATAACTCACATATCACATCATCATATCTCAAAACTATTACTAAGAATCAAGTTTATTTTGTCCAATGATCTTCATGAAATTTTCCTTTTCTTTATCCTTCTTGGATATCTATCACTTTGGGACTAATTTTTATGTGTTGCTTTTCATAAGCTCAAACAAATATAAGTGAAGATCATGAGCATAACAAATTTTCTTTCTCTCAAAATAATTTAAGTGAAGCAAGAGAATTTCTTCAAAATTTTACTAACTCTCAAATAAATCTAAGTGAAGCAAGAGAGCATTTCCTCAAATATAACAAAGCACACCATGCTCCAAAAGATTGAAGTGAAGCACTAGAGCAAGTCCTAGCTCATAAAAGATTTAAGTGAAGCATAGAGAGCAATTCTAACAAGTCATGATATAATTTTGGCTCTCTCAAATAGGTGTGTCCAGCAAGGATTGATGACTTAAAACAGAAAATAAAACAAGTAAAGACACATAACATACAAGACGCTCCAAGCAAAACACATATCATGTGCCAAATAAAAATATAGCCTCGAGTAAAATACCGATAGTTGTTGGAAGAAAGTGGGGATGCCACCCGGGGGCATCCCCAAGCTTATTTGGTTGCTCATTATTGGATAATAGATTGGGATGCCGGGGCATCCCCAAGCTTAGGCTCTTACATCCTTCCTTCATCCATCGTAAGATAACCCAAAACTTGAAAACTTCAATCACACAAAACTCAACAAAACCTTCGTGAGATCCGTTAGTAAGAAAAATAAACCAGTACTATAAGTGTTGTATCAAACCAATTCTTATTTTGTTTTTGTATTATATCTACTGTATTCCAACTTTTCTATGGCAAAAACCCATCAAATAAAACCATAGAGCCATCAAAATAAGCACACAACACAAACAAAACAGAATCTGTCAAAACAGAACAGTCTGTAGCAATCTGACTTTTGTGAATACTTATGGAACTACAAAAATTCTACCAAATTAGGAAGACCAGGGTAATTTGTATATTAATCTTCTTCAAAAAGAATTAGAGCAAAATCTTTTTTCTGTGATTTATGAAAATTATTTTTGTGAGCACAAACTTTCTGTCTTTTCCAGCAAGATCAAACAACTATCACCCAAGAAGATCCTAAAGGCTTTACTTGGCACAAACACTAATTAAAACATAAAAAACACAATAATAACAGTAGAATAATTGTGAAAACCCTCAAGAACAAAAAACAAAAAGCAAAAATAAATTTTATTCATTGGGTTGCCTCCCAACAAGCGCTATAGTTTTACGCCCTTAGCTAGGCATAAAGCAAGGATCTAAGTTTTGTCATCTTTGGTTCGAGATCCATAAGATGCCCTCATGATTGATTCATAAGGTGGCTTAATTATAGTTCTAGGAAAGTGTTCCACACCCTTCCTCAAAGGAAATTGGAACTTAATATTGCCTTCTTTCATATCAATCACGGCACCGATGGTGCGTAAAAACGGTCTACCAATAATAATTGGACAAGACGGATTGCAATCAATATCAAGAACAATAAAATCTATGGGCACATAATTCCTATTTGCAAGAATAAGAACATAATTAATTCTTCCCATAGGCTTTTTAATAGTAGAATCCGCCAAGTGCAAATTCAAAGAACATTCTTCAAGATTGGTAAGACCAAGCACATCACATAAAGATTTTGGAATTGTAGAAACACTAGCACCCAAGTCACACAAAGCAAAACACTCATAATTTTTAATCTTGACTTTGATAGTAGGTTCCCATTCGTCATGCAATTTTCTAGGAATTGAAACTTCCAATTCCAATTTTTCTTCCAAAGCTTTCATCATAGTATCAACAATATGTTTAGTAAAAGCTTTATTTTGTTCATAGGCATGGGGTGAATTTATCATGGATTGAAACAAAGAAATAAAATCAATCAAAGAACAACTATCATAATTAAAGTCTTTGTAATCCAAAAGAGTGGGCACATCACTAGTTAAAGTTTTGACCTCTCCAAACCCACTTTCATCAATTTTCTCAACAAGATTTTCACCCGCCGAAATATTGGGACACCTTCTACCTAAAGTTGACTCTTCTCCAGTCCCTTTTTCATCATTCTTAACTTTACTGAACAAGGAATCAATAGAAGAAACACCAATCATTTTAAGATCTTCATCACTTTTGCAAGAATAATCTCTAGAAAAAGCTTTCTCTAAAAATTCTCTTTTAGCTCTAAGCATAGCAGTTCTTTCCTTACTTTCATCCATAGAAACATAAAGAGCTTTAATTGATTCATCTACTTTAGACACAAAAAATTTCATCTTGAGATTTTCCACATCATGAGCAATTCTATCAACACTTCTAGACAAATCATCAATCTTATTCAACTTTTCTTCTATGGAAGTGTTGAAAACTTTTTGTGTGTTGATAAATTATTTAATATTATTCTCAAGATCAGAGGTGTTCCTATTATTATTGTAAAATTGATTTCCATAGGAATTACCATAATTATTAGAGGAATTACTAGGAAAAGGCCTAGGATTAAAATTACCTCTATAAGCATTGTTGTTGAAATTATTGCGAGAAATAAAATTCACATCAATGGCATCACTATTTTGCTCAATCAAAGTAGACAAAGGAATATCATTAAAATTAATAGGAGCACTTTTACTAGCAACCAATTTCATAAGAGCATCAACTTTATCACTCAAAGAAGAAATTTCTTCAACCGAATTAACTTTTTTACTAGTAGGAGCTCTTTCGGTGTGCCATTGTGAATAATTTTCCATGATATTATCAAGCAACTTGGTAGCTTCACCCAAAGTAATTTCCATAAAAGTACCACCCGCGGCAGAATCTAAAAGATTACGAGAGACAAAATTCAATCCCGCATAAAAGTTTTGTATGATCATCCAAAGATTTAACCCAAGAGTTGGGCAAATCCTTAGCATCATTTTCATCCTTTCCCAAGAGTTGGGCAAAGGTGTGCAACATGCTCATGTTCAAGTTGCTTGAAATTCATGATCTGGGTTCTAAGGGAAATATTTTTTGCGGGAGGAAAATACTTAGTGATAAAAGCATCTTTGCACTTGTTCCAAGAATCGATACTATTGCGAGGCAAAGAAGAGAACCAAAATTTTGCAGAATCACGCAAAGAGAACGGAAATAATTTCATCTTAACCACATCATTGTCCACATCTTTTTTCTTTTGCGTATCGCATAATTCCACGAAGGTATTAAGATGGGACGCGACATCCTCATTAGGAGTACCAGAAAATTGGTCTTTCATAACAAGATTCAGCAAAGCGGTATTAATATCACAAGTCTCCGCACTAGTGGCGGGAGGAGCAAGCGGAGTGCCAATAAAATCACTGTTGTTGGTATTTGGGAAATGACATAATTTGGTGTTCTCTTGAGTCATGATGACCACACAACAAGATTGCACTCAAAAACGGATCTGGCAAGAAAACGCCGAACGGAAAAAGAGAGGCGAATAAAACGCCAAATTTTTGTGAAGTGTGGGAGAGGAAAACGAGAGGCAAATGGCAAATAATGTAAATTGCAAGGAGATGAGATTTGTGATTTGGAACCTGGTTATGTTGAAGATCCTCCCCGGCAATGGCGCCAGAAATTCTCCATGATGGTACCTGAAACTACGTCGGTATTTCCCCGGAGAGGGAGGGATGATGTAGCACAGCGACGGTAGGTATTTCCCTCAGTTATGAAACCAAGGTATCCAACCAGTAGGAGAAGCAAGCAACACAACGTAAACAGGACCTGCACACAAACAACAACACCTCGCAACCCGACGAGTTAATGGGGTTGTCAATCCCTTCCGGGGTACGGCGCCTCAAGATAGGCAAGCGGACGTGAGGTAAATTGTAGTAGATTGATAGATCGAACGCTAAATAAAATAAAATAAATAAAGATAAAATGCAGCAAGGTATTTTTGTATTTTTTTGGTTTAATAGATTTGAATAAAAATGCAAAGGAAAAATAGATCGCAGGGCAAATATATGAGAAAGAAGACCCGGGGCCGTAGGTTTCACTAGTGGCTTCTCTCGAGAAAAATAGCAAACGGTGGGTAAACAAATTACTGTTGGGCAATTGATAGAACTTCAAATAATTATGACGATATCCAGGCAATGATCATTACATAGGCATCACATCCAAGATTAGTAGACCAACTCCTGCCTGCATTTACTACTATTACTCCACACATCGACCGCTATCCAGCATGCATCTAGTGTATTAAGTTCATGGAAAAATGGAGTAGTGCAATAAGAACGATGACATGATGTAGACAAGATCCGTTTATCTATATGGCGGTAGATATAGATCTCGTCTTTTTATCCTTAGTAGCAATGATACATACGTGTCGTTTCCCTTTTTGTCACTGGGATCGAGCACCGTAAGATCGAACCCACTACCGGGCACCTCTTCCCATTGCAAGATAAATAGATCAAGTTGGCCCAACAAAACCCAAATATTGGAGAAGAAATACGAGGCTATAAGAGATCATGCATATAAGAGATCAAAGAAACTCAAATAACTTTCATGGATATAAAAAGATATGACTGATCATAAACTCGAAGTTCATCAGATCCCAACAAACACACGGCAAAAGAGTTACATCATATGGATCTCCAAGAGACCATTGTATTGAGAATTCAGCGAGAGAGAGAGAAAGCCATCTAGCTACTAACTACGGAGCCAAAGGTCTACAATGAACTACTCACGCATCATCGCAGTGGCACCAATGGAAGTGGTGAACCCCTCTGTGATGTAGATTGGATCTAGTGGTTCTGGACTCTGCGGTGGCTGGATGAATATTTCGTCGATGCTTCTAGGGTTTCTGGAATATTGTGGTATTTATAGAGCAAAGAGGTGGTCCGGGGGGGCACCCGAGGTGGGCACAACCCACCAGGGCGCGCCAGGAGGCCCCAACTCGGGACTCCCCCCAGGTGCAACTAGGGCCCATATGCTTCCTTTTGACCGATAAAAAATCATCGTGAAGTTTCGTGGCATTTGGTCTCCGTTTGATAT
Source organism: Triticum aestivum (assembly GCF_018294505.1). Classification (NCBI taxonomy): domain Eukaryota; kingdom Viridiplantae; phylum Streptophyta; class Magnoliopsida; order Poales; family Poaceae; genus Triticum; species Triticum aestivum. The sequence continues at coordinate 479,467,869 of NC_057814.1, read as the reverse complement.
TGATTTCCTGCGATGTAAAAAACATGGAAAAACAGCAACTGGCACTTGGCACTATGTCAATAGGTTAGTACCAAAAAATGATATAAAATGATTATAAAACATCCAAGATTGATAATAAAACAGCATGGAACAATCAAAAATTATAGATACGTTGGAGATGTATCATAAAACAATAACTTTCTCCGCCGATGACGAACCAAGGGCCCGATCAGTCCGAGCACCAGCCGCCTTGGTCCTAAACCCAATTGTGGATGGCTTTCGGCTCACCAAAGTGCTCATGGACGGTGGCAGCAGACTAAACCTCATCTCCGAAGACATGCTCAATAAAATGCAAATGGACGAGAGTCGCATTGAGCAAAGTTGCACCACCTTTTGAGGCATTATCCCCAGTCGAGAAGCACGAAGTTCGGGGAAAATTAAGCTTGACGTAGTATTCGGCACGCCGAAGAACTACAGGTCTGAAGAGTTGCTCTTCCACGTGGCACCTTTCAATAGCGGATATCACGCCCTGTTTGGGCGAGACGCATTCACACGCTTTCAAGCCATACCCCATTACGGGTACATGAAGCTCAAAATGCCAGGGCCCAACGGAGTTATCACTATCACTAGTGATCTGAATATAGCACTCCATGCCGAAAACAAAACTGCATCCTTGGCCCTTGAGGCAATATCCGAGGCCCTCGCGGCCGAGGAGCTAACCACTCTGCGCTCCACAGTGGACAAAGACGATGTAATCCTCGACAAGAGGCCTAAATCCACTTCTTTCAAGCCAGCAAACGAAATAGTCAAATTTCAAGTACACCCAACTGATCCTAACAAAACAGCAGCCATTAGAGCATAGCTGGATCCAACGATCGACGCCGCCCTAAGAGCGTTCCTGCGCGAAAATTGGGATATCTTCACCTGGCACCCTTCGGACATGCCCGGGATCCCACGCAGACTGGCCGAACATAGCCTCAATATTATAAAGGGGTTCAAACCATTCAAGCAGACGTTGAGGCACCGGGCACCTTTGAACAGGTTTGCCAGGCCCTCCATACTTTTTGGAGGGGTATCAGATGGCCATAAAGCCTTCACCATACTCTTCATGGCTTTCCGGGCCCGAGCATGTACCGTGGACAGTTCCTTTAGCATGTCGCCTTGAAATCCGGATACTTCTGCCTTCGGTCAACCAGTCAATAGGCCCGCAGCAACAAAGTCATGACATTTCGAACTATGGACTAAACATGAGCACCTAGGAGGTTTTGCATAAAAAAGGAAAGACATACCGAACATGCCGCCCTTCATTTTTTTCATTTTCTTTCTGCGCGGCCGATAATTGCGCCCTTAACACTACTGCAGGATGCTGCTAACGCGACACTACAATCATAGACCCTTCGACGAAACTGTGTGCGATGCAATAATCGCAAACGGTGGTGTAAAAAAACTGACAAAAAAGGTGCAAAACATTTGCGGTGACGGATGCATCAAACACGGTTCAAATTTTAGTTGCGTGTGTGATGCAGGGCATACAGTTCAGTTCAATTAACTGTTTGCGATGAGGAGGAACAAAATAAACGGGCAGCCAGATGGAGGTGTGTGTGATACACAACATATAGTTCACTTGGATGAACTGTTTGTGATTAGGCAACACAAAAGAAACGCTCAGCCAGATCAAGGTGTGTGCGATATACGGCATGCGGTTCACTCGGATGAGTTGTTTGCGTTGAGACAAGAGAACAGAAACGGTCAGCCAGATTAAGGTGTGTGTGATGTACAGCATACGGTTCACTCGGATGAACTGTTTGTGATTAGGCAACACAAAAGAAACGGTCAGCCAGATCAAGGTGTGTGCGATATACGGCATGCGGTTCACTCGGCCTTGTCGTCAGTGTGTGACCTCTGTGGCAACTGTTCGCCCCCACTAGCCTCTTCTTGTACCATGGCAACCGTCCATCGCCTCTTCACCTTCCCCTCTCGATTTGGAACTGCTGTCGCACGCTCTTCCTCCCTCCATTTGCCTTCACCCTTCCTTTTGCCATTGTTTGATCATCTTCTCCATGGAGGGAACATGCCAGAAATGACCCCGTTATTCTTGCCCCGATCTGAAAGTTGACGTGGTGGAGGAACTCATTGATCGGTGCGACGTCATCACCTCAGCTAGCATTGCAGGTTCGTTCAAGACCATTCTCGACTCAACTAATAACATCATTACAAGGAACCCAAGGGTCCAGGAGTAGTTTGATCTCCCCTATCTTGTTTGTCGTGACCCTGCTGACTGGCGCGGGGACGACGGAAGCCTCGCTTTGTGCAAGTTGATGCCGCTTGATAATGTTACATGTGATGTTAAGATGCCATCGCTTGAGGGCAAGGCTTGGGCAGGCGCAAATGGAGATTGGTTGTTTATATTGGGTACAACTGTGAGTGGGAACATGTGAATGTGTACACTCATCACCGGGTTCCACTTCCAAAAATCTCAGACTTCCCAGAGGTTGAGTACACCGGTATTCTACGTGAGTTCAAATACGATCATGGTGACTATCGTCTACGGAAGATAGCAATATGTCGAGTTCCCAACCGCTCTTGGGATTACACGAACTATGAAGTTGTTGCTATCTTCGACAAGCTTGTTGCCTTCCTTACTTCCACGCCTCGATGGATATTGCTCAAAAATCAGTTTCTATACACGGATGAGTACTGTGATGCAATTCAATACGAGGGTCTTGTGTTTGCTGCCACCACTCGTGGCACTGTTTTTGCATGGAATCCTGATGCTTTCGGTACGTTTGTCTTCCACCGTAATTATAATTGTTTCATCCACATGCATGCGGGTTACCTAGTTTCCCTTTACTAATTAACCTTCTTGTGTTTCCAAGGTCCTGTGAACATTCCACCACCTATACTTGAAAAAAATTTAACCAAGGGGGAGATGAAGATGCTGATGATCATGAGCATGAGGACCCATAAACTCAGTGGCGCCTGGCAACTTATTCCGATGGATCACCTCTTCTTGTCTGTATACAGGGCACTGCTGATGTTACTAAGGAAGCAGGTGTTGTCTCGCATGGTCGCACTCTCTGGACCTATTCCAACATCCGTTGCAGGGTATTCGGGATGGATACTAGTGTACTAGCGCCAACACCTTCTCCCTGGTTCAGTATTGAAAGTCTTGGAGGAAACTCGCTCTTCCTTGGACAAAACTATCCAATGATGGTGGAAGGCGATCCAGCTGCTGTTGACACAACGTTACAACCATTTATGAGAAGCAACTTTATCTATACCTCGGACATTGCTATGCTTCCCTACCATCCCAATATGGGTCCTGACATAGGCCGCTTCAGCCTGGATGATCAGTCCTGCATTGGTCTCGAGATTGACAGTAGCTGGCCCTTCCCAGAGAATCACTTCTGGTTCACAGCAAGCGTTTCCAACACCGGCGAGTGGTTGAGCTGAATTTCATTTCATCGCTTTGTTATTGGTTTTGTGAGAAAAACTTTACTTTACTAGAATGTTTTGTTGGAAATGATCTATAATCCAACGTGTATCCTTGTTGTCGTTGTGGGTTGATGACTTGTTGTATGTAATCAATGGTACATTTGCATATGCGTCCGTCAACTCACGCCTGCTAGTGGTGTCCATATAAACAGTGCTAGTGATTTTAGTTGCAAAAATTAGATAGGTCTAGTGATTTTTAGCTGCATATTTTGACAAATCGCAGTGTTACAAGGTTGAGAAATGGCAATGTTACTAGGTAAACAAATGTCAATCTTTCCAGTTTGACAAATGGCAACATACCCAAAATGACAAATGCAAATCTTACCCAATTGTTTCTACGTGGTTGCACACGGATCATGCAAAACAAGCGTTTGCGTTGAAGGGATGCAGAAATCTTGCTCGGCACATTTTCCCTTGGCTTCCTTGGGAAGTTGTCGGTTTGCGTACAGGTGTTCTAACTAAAATGTTTGTGATGAGCGTTTTATATTTAAAACCCATTGACTTTTTTAAAATAAAATCGTTTGATAAGTCTGTACATTAAGAGGGAAAAATGCAAGTTCGTTCAAACCATATCTTTCATTCAGTCACACTATGAATTAATATTCGTATGATCGAGAATTCGAGATACAGTATTAAACCCCCAAAAGAACTATTTTCGGTGGCGGCAGAGGCGGCGTGCCACGCTATTGTTGTCATTGTCGTCCTCTGGGACGCCGTTGTTGAAGTCTTCAAGGCAGCACAAAATGTTCTTCACTTGTAAATCAAACATCATGTCGTCGCGCGATCGATGAGCGGGGTGCGGGAGGACAGCAACTGGCGCCGCTGAGAGGTAGCGGTCGATGGCAGCGTCCCATGCCACTGAGGGGGGGCGCGCGCACGGGCACGGGCGCGGCGGGTGCAGCCAAACGCACGGGGACCGGCGCCACGGTGGGTGGAGGGGCACGCACCGGCAGGGGCACGGGCACGGCGGGTGCAGCCAAACGCACGGGGGGTGGTGCCACGGTGGGTGGAGGGGCACACACGGGCACGGGCACGGGCGCTGGCGCCGGCATGTACACAAGCTCGCGTGGGTCCGCGGAGACCTCGCTGATGCCCGCGGCTTCCAGCTCTGCGATAGTGCTCGGTGACCAGCCCGTCAATGCTACACGGATCGTCACTGGCACGGGCGCGGGGATGGGAGCTGGGACGGGAGCGGGGGCAGCAACCACCGCGGCCAGCTCGTTCTGGGCCATGTCCATGAGGCCCCATTCCTCCTTATTTTCTATCTCCTCCGGCTCGGAGTAGACTTCACAAACTTGAAGACTAGTGGGAGATGATCATTCTGCGCCATGGCGTTGGTGGAGGTCTGCGGGAGGGAGGGGAATTGGAGGCGAACAGTAAGGCCGCCCGTATTAAACAGCGGCTCGTGTGCCATTAATGGAGAGGAAGGCGGGTGGCCATGGAAGTCAAAGAGCTCGCTTCCCAGTGAGCATGTGCAGCGTACAGCTCGCACGCTTCCCGGTGAGCCTGCGCATTGGAGGACAACTTACACGCCTCTCGGTCAACCTGCGCACCGGACTCCGCTCGCACGCCTCCCGTTTAGTCAAGGTCAAGCAGCTATTCGCACGGAACCTCCTATAGCCATTAAAATGAAGACACATGGCGTCACGTGAATGGTTAACAGAACGCACACGATTTGAATTATACAACCGTTTGAGATATTAAAGTGGCGGCTATTTTTCAAAATGCCTTTGTTGGTTGTTATTCGAGTGCGCCTTCTCTCAAAATGGACACGAAAAACACCACAGCATGTCGGGTGCCATTCCATGATAGCATGCCAAGTTTCATGAATTCCGGACCAGTTTTAGATTTACTAGAATTTAAAAACAAAGTATCTCAATGTTTTCCCGGCAATCAACGGTGCCCTGGTGTTTGAAATTCATTCCCATTTCTTGCATGGGACCTAAGCATGCACCCAAGAACACATATTTGATTTTTCAACCAATTTATATGCATTGGAGCTTGTGTATGTAGTTCAAATTTGAATTATGCACATAAATTCATTGAAAACTCAGTTAATGCATAAAAATGTCCAAACGAACCCCAAAAAATCACGAAAATTGACACAACACTCCTGTTGTTCTATTTTGACACGAGAAAAAAATTGAAAGCAATAAGAGGCAATGGATATCGTTTCATCCCCAAAGGTGGGATATTCCATATCGAAACCATCATGCTTCTTGTGAGAAGCTCTGGTTTGTGAGAAGCTTATACCCAAACCTGCCCCAAATGGGACAAATTTTTTACCACGACATGTTGATGCCGCTCCATGCTAGCATGCCAAGTTTCATGAATTTCAGACGAGTCTTGGATTTACTAGAATTTAAAAACCAGGCATCTCAACGTTTCGCCAGCAATCAATGGTGCCCTGGTGTTTGGAATTCATTCCCATTTCTTGCATGGGACCTAAGCATGCACCCAGGGACACAGATATGATTTTTCAACCAATTTATCTGCACTGGAGCATGTGCATGTAGTTCAAATTTGAATTATGCACATAAATGCATTGAAAACTCAGTTAATGCATAAAAATGTCCAAACAAACCCTGAAAACCCACAAAAATTGACACAACACTCCTGTTGTTCTATGTTGACACGAGAAAAAAATTTGAAAGCAATAAGAGGCAATGGATATCGTTTCGTCCCTAAAGGTGGGACGTTCCCTATCGAAACCATCATGCTTGTTGTGAGAAGCTCTGGTTTGTGAGACGCTTATATCCAAACCTGCCCCAAATGGGACAATTTTTTTACGATGGCATGTTGATGCCGCTCCATGATAGCATGCCAAGTTTCATGAATTTTAGACGAGTTCTGGATTTACTAGAATTTAAAAGCCAGGCATCTCAACGTTTTGCCAGCAATCAACAATGCCCTGGTGTTTGAATTTCATTCCCATCTCTTGCATGAGACCTAGAAATTCACCCAAGGACACACATGTGATTTTTCAACCTACTTTAGTGCACTGGAGCATGTGCTTGTAGTTCAAATTTGAATTATGCACATAAAATGCCTAGAAAACCTAGTTAATGTATAAAAAGGCCAAACGAACCCCAAAAAATTCCAAGATTAAACACAACACTCCTGTTGTTCTATGTTGATACTAGAAATTTTTTGAAAGCAATAAGAGGCAACGGATATCGTTCCGTCCCCAAAGGTGGAACGTTCCCTACCGAAACCATCACGCTTGTTGTGAGAAGCTCTGGTTTGTGAGAAGCTTATACCCAAACCTGCCCCAAATGGGACAAATTTTTCACCATGGCATGTTGATGCCGCTCCATGATAGCATGCCAAGTTTCATGAATTTCAAACGAGTTTTGGATTTACTAGAATTGAAAAACCAGGTATCTCAACGTTTTGCCGGCAATCAACAGTGCCCTGGTGTTTGAAATTCGTTCACATCTCTTGCATGGGACCTAAGCATGCACCCAAGGACACACATGTGATTTTTCAACCAACTTTGGTGCACTGGAGCATGTGCTTGTAGTTCAAATTTGAATTATGCACATAAAATGCCTAGAAAACCCAGTTAATGTATAAAAAGGCCAAACGAACCCCGAAAAATTCATTCCCATTTCTTGCATAGGACCTAAGCATGCACTGAAGGACACAGATTTGATTTTTCAACCAATTTATATGCACCGGAGCATGTGCATGTAGTTTAATTTTGAATTGTGCACCTGAAATGCCTAGAAAACCAGTTTAATGTATAACCCTGAATAATTCCAATTCTTTTACAACACACATATAGTTGCATGTTCACTGCAGATAAAAGGTCTAGCAATTCAAACAGCGTCCATTGCCGTTGTGACCCCATTATGTAATTCAAATCAAGTAGATCCCACACAGTTTAATATCACCAACCGTGTGAGATGTAGTACAAAATATCTTGGAGCATCGTCGGTGTATAGTACGCCTATGGCTTACGCGAGAAGGTGCGTCGGCACAGTCCATAGTAGGCGTGTGAGGCACACTATCTCGCTCCCCAAAAACTCCCGCTCTGCTTCAGTCCCTTGATTCAAATTTTTAGTAGCCCCGGCATTTTACTCCCACCTCTGCATCCCTCGCAATCTCAAAAATATCTGCTCGCCCTTGATCCTAATTTTCAGTAGCCCCGCCTTGTTACTCCCGTCTAGTAAAATTTTCAGTTGCCACAGTATTTCCTCAAACACAACCTTGCCCCCCCTCGAAACCATTGGTAGGTCGCCGCCATTGCCGGCGCCTCCATCCTCAACCTCTGCCTATGTTCCAGGGAGCATGGCCAAAAAGAGGTTTATCACGACCTTTTCACCCGACGCCGACGAGGTGGCTGCCGTGGTGTCCCCGTCGTCCTCCACGGGCCCGATCCGTCATCGCCGGTCCCCCAATCCGCCCGCCGCCACGCCCCTACGCTGGTTCGAGGACTTCCCCATCCTCCCTCGGTACCGGCAGCCGATGAGGTCCTACCTCAGGGTCCGGCAGCGGCGGTGGGGGACGTCGGTCGCCGAGATTACAGATCGAGAGACCCACACCCACCGGTGGCTCGGTAGCTTCCACATGGCCGAGCTCGCAGCCATGGAGTACGACCGCTGGCAGGTTCGCTACCACGGCGCGGCGGCTAGCCTCAGTTTCCCCTTCGGCACACGTTCGGACGACCTCGTTCCACCGGAGCCAGGGTGGTGAGCTCGGCTATGGTGCGGGAGGACCGCGAGGAGTGGGAGCGCACCAAGGCCGAGGCCACCGACGAGGCCTACATGCAAGAGCTCCGCCGGCAGCACCCGGAGCTCGTGGAGGCGGAGCAGGCGATCTTTGCCGGCGTGGAGGGCGGCGAGGTTATCGCGCTCTCGTCCGATGATGAGGTCGAAGGCGGAGAGGACGGCGGCATGGAGGGCGGCGAGGTTATCGCGCTCTCCTCCGATGATGAGGTCGAAGGCGGCGGCGACGGCGGCGCGGAGGGTGTCGAGGTGGGCCCCGAGGACGAGGAGATCAACGTTGACGAGTGGAGGAGTGCCTTCCCCAACGACCCCGACGACGGTACCGGCCCGGACCCGGCTCGCGGCACACCGCACATGACGAGGAAGGATTGGCTCGGCCTCTACTTCGACCGAAAGTAGCTTAGCTTAGTTTAAATTTATGCTTTATGTTTGGTTATGCAAAACTATATATGTTTATGTTTGAATGCATGCTACTTTCGGTTGAACCTTCTTTGAACTTGATCAAATTGAAGTTTACAACCTTAAGTTTAGGGGATCGAATAGAAAAGGCCAAAAATTGCTGGAGTATATATATATATATATATATATATATATATATCCACTAAGGGTTTTAGTCCTTTAACTTTTTAAGGATCGCCTAGAGATGTCCTTATGACTTGTTTATTTCAGTTCTTCACAATGTGATGCTCTATATGTGCAACTATTTTCCGTGCAGTTCAATTTCATCAACAACAGTTTCAACAATACCACTATGAATTACGATATTTGATTGCTGCTAAGGATATTGCAGTTAACATGCCTTTTCATTTTTCAATTTTTGTTTAGCAACATGCATTGTACTGAATGACTAAATATGGAATCCCAGGCTACATAGCAACAAGGAAGAGTGTTTTCTGATGATGTCTAGATATACATGTAATAAAATCTTATATGATGGGATGGAGGGAGTGTTGTACTACATCATTTTTCAATTGTTGTTTAGCTTCTAATATTAACTTGGTGCTTTTAGGTACATATATCATTGCCAAAGATCCACACTTCGACCCTTTCTGTGTATGGGGCAATGAAATATTCATGAACCAGCATCAAGTGAGGAAACTGATAAAGATTGTCATTAAAATGGGTCAAAAGATGTCAATCGAACTATTTGTTTACACTTTAAGCAAGACAACAGTGAACTGCAGGATGGTAAGTAAGAACCCTGTAGCCTTCTTTTTACTGCCCGTAATGAGTTGTGTTAGATGACAATATCTGAATCTTTTTTCTTTTGCAGTGGATCCTGAAGCAGTTTACTCAAGATTACCTCTCAAACTACATGATTAGCGGTCGGCCATCACAAGGGGTTGGAGTAGAGTCCTGCGCCTTCTACATCCAGGAGAGCACAATAGGGCCATTCCGCTTCACCTTATTCAGCAACCGGAATGTATGTCGCCTCTTTCTTTACCATCTGTAATAGTACAAGTATAGAACCCTGGTTCATCATTCTTTATTTGGTGCTTATGTAATTCTTAAACATATGTACCTATGAATCGAATAATGCATTGGTTGTTTGAACCAGATGGATATGAATAAAGCTATAGCCTACTTTCAAGTTTAAATTAGGTACAATTTTAAATAGCAGCAATTAAATTAGGGCCAATTTACGTTGTGCAGGTCATTACGACACACACGATTGGTAAAACACAAACGATTGTGATATACACCATAATCCGAGACGATTCACAGAGAGGAAACATGTGCAAGCATGCACACAATTGTCGTTTGCAAAGCGTGTGTGATGTCAGACACTATCATATACGGTGCGGCAAAACTAAATGTGTGTGATTGTCTACCTATCGTACACGGTTTATAATCCTGAACTGTTTGTGATGTGCTAGGCATCATAAAACTCCCGTGTCTGGAATCTGCCTGGAAAGCTCCCGTGCCTAGAATCTGCCTGGTTTTAGGTAAAACCACAAAACTCCGACTACGATGGCAATGCGAGCACAAACGAGTAGCAAGGATGAAGCGTTTGGGATATTCGAGATATCAGAAACGGTTATATAGGGACAACTATATGCATCAAGGCTCCCTATCCCCGATGGTTTCAGGGTCGTGTGGGAAGGACCCCCCTATCGCCCACACTCACTTGGCGACGGTTCCAAATGTCGTCACGGAAAGGTGTTAAAAACCGGTTGTATAGCACCGACGCGCACCAGTGTAAGCTCTCTATCTCTTTGGATTGTTTGTTTTTCTTTCCCTCGTGATTTTTCTCCCCGGACGCGCCCATTGCGATCTTTTTCATTTCCGCCAGTTCAGCGGTCACAGCATTCAGCTGCGTCTAGTTTGTTTTCAGCTCCTGGGCTAGCGCAGTGTTCTTTTCTTTAAGAACCTGCAGATAGTATCGATCCTTAAATCGGTTTGCTTCACTGCTTCAAGTCTCGGGGGCTACTGGCATATGACTATTCAAGTTACATAAACTTTTACATGTATGTCCTTTGAGAACAACTGAATGACTCCGGCAAGTCCGTCTCGACCCGCTCGGATGTATGCATCACCGAACTGAGTGCGGTAAATTCTGGATCAGAAAAGGCCGGAGCACGCATGCCCTCTTTCAATCAACGATGATTCATCACGCTCTCCACTTCAGAATTCGTGACAGATACGTCGTCTGAATCCTCATGAGGCGGCGGAACTGGCATTGCATCGGCTCCCATCCTAGTTGATGAGTTCGGCACCGGATTGGCAGACATTCGGCTAACAGGGCATTTTCCCACCGTTTGCCGCGTGTTTCTCCTCACATGAGCAATCCGGACTCATACCCAGGCATGTATTAAAGCGGACGTACCTCTTAGAAGGCGGTGAGGTTTCTGCGGCACTCCCGGCCCCCTTCGCTTCGAATGACTACCCCATGTGAGGGCTGCCCTGAAGGAGGTACGGTCCGCTGAGCACCAATCCTATTAAAATCCGGATCAGTATAATGAGCAAAAGTACAGATAAGGTTTCCTTTCAAGAAGCCCTCCGAATACTCACGATGCAAAAAGGATAGAGGCGGGGTAGTCGGCGGTGATAGCCACTTCCGAGCCGTCGAGGCTTGCTTGATAAAATACCCCATCATCCAACTCTATGTATATGTCCGGATCCTCGCAAAAGCCAGGGTCTTTATCGCGGTTATGATCCTCTGGATGTGGAGTAGGACAGTGGACGTCCTCGGTCATCTTCCTCCATGACTATTTGTGGCAACAAAGGGCAAATTTGATTAGTATCTATAATAACAATAAAATAACACAGACGGTCGAAATCTTACCCATTCAATTGGGTTGTACATGGAATAGCCTTCCCGGCAGTTTAAGCGGAGGAAATCTTCTTTCTCACCCTTATACAGATCGGACAAGATTGTGGCCAGTTCGGCTGGGGTATCCGGACCCTTCCGTCTGTAATGGGACGCGTCATCTTCTCCGTTGTAACACCATAAGGGAGTTACTCTGGATTGGAGATGCTGGACAGACCTCTTTATTGCAATAGACATGACCTCGACAATCGAGAGCTCCGTACGGGCTAGCAACCTGACCTTGCTGACCAACCTCTCTATCTCCACACTGTCTTTTTCCTTGGGACTTCGGGGACGCCAGTTGAGGCTCTTCTTTAAAGGAGCACTGGAAAATTCAGGAAGGCCGCGCCGAACTGGGTCTAGCAATGGGACGTCGTCCATATAGAACCATTCCGAAGACCACTGCGGGTATACCTCTTTGGGGGTTCCAGTGAGGTATCCGGATCCGGCTATGCGCCATACTTCGGCACTGCCCAATTCAAAAATGGAGCCTCCTCGATGGCGGGGAACGAGGCAAAAGAACTTCTGCCATAATTCAAAAGGGGCCTCAATGCCGGGGAACAGTTCGCAAAGGGCAACGAAACCTGAGATGTGCAGAATCGAACCTGGGGTAAGGTTGTGTAGTTGGATGCCGTAAAATTTCAATAGGCCCCTAAGAAAGGGATGGATTGGAAATCCTAGGCCCCGCAGCAGGAATGGGATGAAGCACACTGTCTCCTTCTTATTGGGGTTGGGGAAATTCTCGGCCATCACATCGTTGCCGATTGAGGCCAATCCCGCTCGAACGGGGACTAGATCTGCGAGGGGAAGATAGCCCTGCGTCTGGAGTCGGCTCAACTAAAGATGAGGCACGGAGCAACTCTGCCAATCACCCTCTTGAGAACCATGGGGGTGCGAAGAGGAGCCTGGGGCACTGGCCATGTTGGGAAGCTTTGTTCGTGGCTAATCTTGTCAGTTATCCTTTTGCACGATGTGAGATGGCATTTGGGGATCTACATCTCCTTATATAGATGTCGTTCGCGTGTGGCGAGGGGTTTGTTTGCAAAAAAAAGCATGGTCCATTCATATTCACCCGGTGCACGGAAATCAAAGCGATAACAAGGAGGAACCATAAAAGACGGAAGCATCAAGGTCACTGCCAGACTGTCGTCGGTCCGAAGTATAATGAAGAACCCGCCTTGCAAAGTTGAAGACATAAAACCGGATACTACGTCGTCATTGAAGGCAAGTTCGGGGGCTACTGAGGGAGTCCTGGATTAAGGGGTCCTCGGGTGTTCGGGCTATGTGCTATGGGCCGGGCTGATGGCCCGTGCAGATACAAGGTAGAAGACCTTCCCCCATGTCCGGATAGGACTCTCCTTTGCGTGGATGGCAAGATTAGCGTCCGGATGTATAGTTTCCTTCTTCTGTAAACCGACTCTGTAAAACCCTAGGCCCCTCCGGTGTCTATATAAACAGGAGGGTTTAGTCCGTAGAGGCTATCAGAATTCATATAGGCTAGACATCTAGGGTTTAGCCATTACGATCTCGAGGTAGATCAACTCTTGTAACCCCTATACTCGTCAAAGTCAATCAAGCAGGAAGTAGGGTTTTACCTCCATTAAGAGGGCCCGAACCTGGGTAAACATCGTGTCCCCTTTATCTCCTGTTACCTTCGATCCTCAGACACACAGTTCGGGACCTCCTACCCGAGATTGGCCGATTTTGACACCGACACCCCCCTTTCCTTTCTCATCAGAGGGGGAAAAGGAAGGAGAGGGAGAGGGAGAGGGAAAGGGGGCCGCGCCCCCTCCTCCTTGTCCTATTCGGACTCCCTTGGAGGGGGGCACGCGCCACCCCTTGCGGGCTCCCCTCTATCTCCACTAAGGCCCATGTAGGCCCAATATTTCCCCCGGGGGGTTCCAGTAAACCCTCGGTACTCTGAAATATACCCGAACCTTTCCGAAACCATTCCGGTGTCTGAATATCATCGTCCAATATATCAATCTTTACCTCTCGACCATTTAGAGACTCCTCTTCATGTCCGTGATCTCATCCAGGACTCTGAACAACATACGCTCACCAAATCACATAACTCATATAATACAAAATCATCATCGAAAGTTAAGCGTGCGGACCCTACGGGTTTGAGAACTATGTAGACATGACCGAGACACCTCTCCGGTCAATAACCAATAGCAAAACCTGGATGCTCATATTGGTTCCCACATATTCTATGAAGATCTTTATCGGTCGTATGATACGTCCATTTTGCATCATGCTTTTATATCGATATTTATTGCATTATGGGCTATTACTACACATTATATCACAATAGTTATGCCTTTTCTCTCTTATTTTACAAGGTTTACATGAAGAGGGAGAATGCCGGCAGCTGGAGTTATGGGCTGGAAAAGGAGCAAATATTAGAGACCTATTCTGCACAACTCCAAAATTCCTGAAACTCCACGGAAGTCAGTTTTGGAATATATAAAAAATATTGGGCGAAAAAAGCACCAGAGGGGGGCCACCCACCATCCACGATGGTGGGGGCGCGCCCTACCCCCCTAGGCGCGCCCCCTGCCTCGTGGGCCCCCTGGCAGGCCTCCGGTGCCCATCTTTGGCTATATGAAGTCTTTCGCCCTGGAAAAAATTATAATCAAGCTTTCGGGACGAAGCGCTGCCGTCTCGAGGCGGAACCTGGCGAAAGGAATCTAGGGCTCCGGCGGAGCTGTTCTGCCGGGGAAACATCCCTCCGGGAGGGGGAAATCATCACCATCGTCATCACCATCGATCCTCTCATCGAGAGGGGGTCAATCTCCATCAACATCTTCACCAGCACCATCTCCTCTCAAACCCTAGTTCATTTCTTGTATCCAATCTTTGTCTCAAAACCTCAGATTGGTACCTGTGGGTTACTAGTACTGTTGATTACTCCTTGTAGTTGATGCTAGTTGGTTTATTTGGTGGAAGATCATATGTTCAGATCCTTTATGCATATTAATACCCCTCTGATTATGAACATGAATATGATTTGTGAGTAGTTACGTTTGTTCCTGAGGACATGGGAGAAGTCTTGCTATAAGTAGTCATGTGAATTTGGTATGCGTTCAATATTTTGATGAGATGTATGTTGTCTTTCCTCTAGTGGTGTTATGTGACGGTCGACTACATGACACTTCACCATTATTTGGGCCTAGAGGAAGGCATTGGGAACTAATAAGTAGATGATGGGTTGCTAGAGTGACAGAAGCATAAACCCTAGTTTATGCGTTGCTTCGTAAAGGGCTGATTTGGATCCATATGTTTCATGCTATGATTAGGTTTACCTTAATACTTCTTTTGTAGTTGCGGATGCTTGCAAGAGTGGTTAATCATAAGTGGGATGCTTGTCCAAGGAAGGGCAGTACCCAAGCACCGGTCCACCCACATATCAAATTATCAAAGTAACGAACGCGAATCATATGAGCGTGATGAAAACTAGCTTGACGATAATTCCCATGTGTCCTCGGGAGCGTTTTCCTTTATATAAGAGTTTGTACAGGCTTGTCCTTTGCTACAAAAAGGATTGGGCCACCTTGCTGCACCTTATTTACTTTTATTACCTGTTACCCATTGCAAATTACCTTAGCACAAAACTATCTGTTACCGATATTTTTAGTGCTTGCAGAGAATACCTTACTGAAAACCGCTTGTCATTTCCTTCTGCTCCTCGTTGGGTTCGACACTCTTACTTATCGAAAGGACTATGATAGATCCCCTATACTTGTGGGTCATCAAGACTGTTTTCTGGCGCCATTGCCGGGGAGTGAAGCACCTTTGGTAAGTGGAATTTGGTAAGGAAAAATTTATATAGTGTGCTAAAATTTATTGGCACTTGTTACTATGGAACATAATCCTTTGAGGGGCTTGTTCGGGGTATCTTCACCCCGACCAGTAGAGCAAAGAGTTGCTCCTCAACCTACTGCTCCTACTGAAAATGTTCACTTTGAAATTCCTTTGGGTATGATAGAGAAACTGCTAGCTAATCCTTTTACAGGAGATGGAACATTGCATCCCGATTTGCAGTTAATCTATGTGGATGAAGTTTGTGGATTATTTAATCTTGCAAGTATGCCCGAGGATGTTATCAAGAAGAAGGTCTTCCCTTTATCTTTGAAGGGAAAGGCATTGACATGGTTTAGTCTATGCGATGATATTGGGTCATGGAACTACAACCGACTGAAATTGGAATTTCATCAGAAGTTTTATCCTATGCATCTGGTTCATCGTGATCATAATTATACATATAATTTTTGGCCTCGCGAAGGAGAAAGCATCGCTCAAGCTTGGGGGAGGCTTAAGTCAATGTTATATTCATGCCCCAATCATGAGCTCTCAAGAGAAATTATTATTCAAAAAAATTATACTTGGCTTTCTCTCAATAATCGCTCCATGCTCGATACTTCTTGTACTGGTTCTTTTATGATGAAGACTATTGAATTCAGATGGGATTTATTGGAAAGCATTAAACACAACTCTGAAGATTGGGAACTCGACGAAGGTAAGGAGTCAGGTATAACACCTAAGTTTGATTGTGTTAAATCTTTTATGGATACTGATGCTTTTCGTGAATTTAGCACTAAATATGGACTTGACTTTGAGATAGTAGCTTCTTTCTGTGAATTATTTGCTGCTCATGTTGATCTTCCTAAGGAGAAGTGGTTTAAATATCATCCTCCCATTGAAGTAAAAGTAGTTGAACCTATTAAAGTTGAAGAAAATACTATCACTTATAATGTTGATCCTATTGTTCCTACCGCTTATATTGAGAAACCACCTTTCCCTGTTAGAATAAAGGATCATGCTAAAGCTTCAACTGTGGTTCGTAAGAGTAATGCTAGAACACCTACACCCTCCGAGCAAATTAAAGTTGAACCTAGTATTGCTATGGTTAAAGATCTCTTGGCCGATAATATTGATGGGCATGTTATTTACTTCTGTGATGAAGCTGCTAGAATTGCTAGACCCGATAATAAAAATAAACATAGACATGTTGTAGGCAGGCCTGTTATTTCTATTAAAATAGGAGATCATTGTTATCATGGCTTATGTGATATGGGTGCTAGTGCGAGTGCAATACCTCATTCCTTATATGAAGAAATTATGCATGATATTGCACCTGCTGAGTTAGAAGGTATTGATGTTACAATTAAGCTTGCCAATACAGATACTATTTCACCAGTTGGGATTGTTAGAGATGTTGAAGTCTTCTGTGGGAAAGTTAAATATCCTACTGATTTTATTGTTCTTGGTTCCCCACAAGATGACTTTTGTCCCATTATATTTGGTAGACCCTTCTTGAATACTGTTAATGCTAAGATAGGCTGCAAAAAGCATGTTGTTACTATTGGATTAGGGGATATGTCTCATGATTTTAATTTTGCTAAATTCTGTAGACAACCCCATGATAAAGAATTGCCTAGTAAAGATGAAATTATTGGTCTTGCTTCTATTGACGTGCCTCCTAATGATCCTTTAGAACAATATTTGCTAGACCATGAAAATCATATGTTTATGAATGAAAGAAGGGAAATAGATGAAGTATTCTTTAAACAGGGACCTATTTTGAAACACAACTTGCCTGTTGAAATTCTAGGGGATCCTCCTCCACCCAAGAGTGATCCCGTGTTTGAGCTTAAACCATTACCTGATACTCTTAAATATGCTTATCTTGATGAAAAGAAGATATATCCTGTCATTATTAGTGCTAACCTTTCAGAGTAGGAAGAAGAGAAATTATTGAAAACTCTGAAGAAGCACCATGCTGCTATTGGATATACTCTTGATGATCTTAAGGGCATTAGTCCCACTCTATGTGTCACGACCGGTTTTCCAATAAAAAAGTTTATTGAGAAACCGATCCCTTTTACGGACCAGTAGAGAAGAATTCCTTCTTACTGGTAGACAATTTCTTGATTACAGCAATATCCAGGAGTACTCAATATAATACAAGGTTGAGCGGAGGCTGCTCAACAATTTATTACAAGCACGCCGATAATAAACATAAAGGCGGATATGGTGGCATAACTACTGACTCGTAATAAAGGTGGTGGTGGATATGTCACAGCGAAGTGGGTGACATGACTCCTGAATCTAACAGCTCTTCAAGCATCGGAGTGAGGCTCGAGGATTCTTATTGTGGGTGGCGAAAGCGTATATAATACAAGTGACCAATATCCAGGATCGCACGGGACTGACTGGGACTCCTCTAGGCGTCGGACTCACTATCAAACTCTTCATCCATGAGATCGCCTTCGTCAACATCTGGCCAAATCAACAAGCCAGGTGAGTACTATGAAAGTACTCGCAAGACAGTTTGGACATAAGATATAACAAATATAAACATGATGCATATGAACAGATTAATAATGCGCACTCAGATAATAAAATAGCTATGCATGGGAAATAAAAAGGAAGTCGGGCGGTAGTCCTCCCGAAATCCCAATGTAATACTGAAGGCCGATCGAGTGTCTGAATGACTCCTCGAAAGGATACAAATAAAAGTAACAATGCCACAGTCGGGCGTCAAAGCGACACCACATAAAGGGCTTATAATGGAATATAAATGACAGTGCGTGCCACAGTCGGATGTCTGAGCGACATCACGTAAAGGGCTTATATCAAAAGTAAATAACGAACGTGCCACAGTCGGACGTCTGAGCGACATCACATAAAGGGCTCATATAAAAAAGTAAATGACGAGCATGCCACAGTCGGACGTCTGAGCGACATCACATAAAGGGCTTATATGAAAAGTAAATAATGAAAGTGCCACAGTCGGACGTCTGAGCGACATCACATAAAGGGCTTATATTTCATAACTTGATATTTCAGTAGCTCATGAAGTTAAATCATTTCAAGGAAATATTCAGGTACGAGATAAATAAAAGGTTAGTCCATCCACCGGAATAACGTTCAACCGGGTTTACCACTCAAGCTTGCTCACCGGGGGTTTCCACGGAAACTGACACGGGGACTGACATGAATATGGATATGTTGGCCACGGTCCTTGACCATGGACACGATGACTCGGAAGGATTTGACTCTGCAGAGCTTGTACTATTTAACCACAGCCAACGGATTTCAGTAGTCACAGGGGACTAGTTTCGTTTACGGTGTTTTAGGAGAAACACATCTAACCAGTACACACCCATTCAACATTCCGTTACCAGGAATCACCCCAAGCAATGTTCAAGAAAAACCTTGAGACGGGGAGGCTACAACCTCGCGTAGCATGGGATCAAATTTATACCGCGCGCTCTAAGGGGTGCCCCCCTCTCGGTCCCAACCGGAAACACCCATGCCCCCTGACCGGATGACTGGCTTTAATCCAGGGCCATGGAACCCTCATCCCGGCCCCTCTATTTGGTGTGTACAAGGAAAGAGGTTATCAACTTACTAAACCGTATTCTTTGCAGAAAACATGTGGCAGCACGAAAGGGGAAGAACGGTAACGTGGCTCAGTCCACGTTAACGTCGGAGTTTATCGGATGACGTAAGACTAGCATGCTACAACAATACCATCTTACTACCTTTCATGTCACCACATGATCGGGTCATCTCTCATCAAAGATCACAGTAACTTCGAAGCACATGGTTAGTTGCCTTGCATGCAACGTAACACTCACCGATGCTCATATGCCATGCACAAACCATTCAAGCAAACATGCAAAACACTCATCATATCAAAGGTTCAAGCATGCTTGCCTGGTTCGGAGAAGTCGGAGTCTAGCTCGGCGAAGTTCGCGGCTCCGTCACCTCCTCCGGAACCTACGGTATAACGAAACCGTATACTAACGTGAAAACCGTTGCGTGCATAAAAGTTGATCCAAAAATTTTCCAAATAAATACTATAAAAAAATAGACAAAAATATAAGATTGACAGAAAAAGAATCAATCAAAAAGCATCTTTTGTTTAAAAGATATAAGGGTTTTAGTCCAAGGACTAATCTGTGATGAAACAGAAAAGATCCAGGGACTTGTTTGAGAAAACAAAAAAGGTTCGGTAGGAAATACGTTAACCCAGAGAGAAAACACATTTTGCCCGAAGGCGCTTTCAGAAAACGGTTTGAGGGAGAAAGGAGAGAGGCTGACGGGAGGGTCCCACCCGTCAGGTTCAAAACTTCCAAAGGAGCTCGCCGGCGCCCGAAGGCTGCGGTGGTCGCCGGCGTTGAACCACGGCGAGGCAGAGTGATCGGAGGGTACCTACAGGTTCAGGGTGTCCTTCCGCGTCGGTGGGTGGTGGACTTGACCGTCGGTGAGCACCACGTCGACGGCGACACTATCTCCGGCGGACGGTGGTTCGGGCGATGCGGGAGCTCTCCGGTGGGTGCTGCAAACTCCAAATTGATGTGCGGGTCAGAAGGGTGGATGCACTAGAAGACTACTGGTATGAGCTGAGAGGTAGGGGTGCACGCACGGGGGTGAATCGAGCTGGGTCCCGAAGCGGGTCGAGGCGGCCGGAGTTGGGGAAGAAGACTCCCTCGGGGCTCTTCCAGTGGCTTGGCGTGGTACTGGTGGTGTGCAGAGATGGTGCGGTTCGAGTTCGAGCTCGGGGCCTCCTTTTATAGGCGATCCGAGGGGGTGGCCGTGAACGGGATAACGCCGGCGAGGCAGAGGTTGGGCAGGGGGTTTAGGTGGCTAGGCTTCATCGTGGAGGATCACTGGTGCCGTTCCTCCGCTAAACCTCGGTCGGGCTAGGTGTAATACGCCGGTCCTCGACGGAACGGCCGTACGGGCACGGCGACGGCAGGGAGCGCGCTCCGCGCCTACCAGTTCACGACGACGGACCTGCAGCGTGCACGGGTGAGTGGATGGCCACGCGGTGGCCTCTGGTGGCTTGGGCGGCGCTGGATGGCGCCGTTCAACGCTGCACCTCTCTGGCAGCCGCAAAGGGCGCTGCTGCCGTCGCTCACGGGGAGGCGCACCTCCACTAGCTTGTCGCCGACGCCCGCAAGCTTCCAGGCGATCGTGCGGCGCAGGGATAAGAAGGAGGCACAAGGCGCACGGCGCCACCGCGGCTACTGGCGAGATCGAGAAGGGGTTCTGAAGAAAACGACAGCGGCCACTGAAACTGTATACTGAACTTCTGAACTTGACAATAACAGTGCCCTTCAGGTGTTCGACGAAATGATTTGTCATGAAGAAAAAAAATTCTGGAGCTGGGGCTTGGTGAGGTGACCTCTCGATGCATCCAGAGGCTGCCTGAATTTACTCAGATTTTTAGGAGGAGAAAACAAATGAATTTCATCAAATTTGACAAATATGGTCCAAACTTGTAGCAAGCACAATTTGAAATATTTGAACTGGAGACCAGTGGATCTTCATGGATCTTGGTTGAGGGCTCTAAGGACTAGCCAGGGAAATTTGTTTGGAGGCCAACCTCAAAGTAGAAATGGTAGTTCCTTTGTAAACCTCCAAGGATCAAAATAGAAGGCAGAAAATATTTTTGATAAGAAATAAATGGAAACAAAAACATGGGGGAGTTCAACTTGCTGGATTTGAAGTTTATTTTGACACAAAGATGGGGAATGGCTTTTGGGAGGGGATTTCCACTCATGTCATGGCAAGAGGAGATTTTAAAAGGGAAAAGATCACTCCAAATGCCATAGGGCTATTTAAAAGGATTTTTAAAAAACTTTTCCAAATGAAAAACATTTGTGTTGAGTCAACATAAGATGGAAAAACCTCCAAAACCAAAGATCAAGTTTTGGGTGAAACCAAACAAAATACTTGTCATAAAAGAAAATTTTTGAGAGGGAGAGTTCTTTAGAAAAAAAGGAATTTTAAATAACCTCCCTCAAATCAAATAAAAGTTTGATAAAGCCAAATAAAATTTTTGGGTGTCACACTATGCCAACATAAAATAAAAATGGAGAAAGACGCTAAACTGGTTGTTGATCACCAACGACGGTTAAATCCTAAGATGAAAGAAGTGGTAAGAAAAGAAATACTAAAGCTTCTGGAGGCACGTATAATTTATCCTGTTGCTGATAGTCAGTGGGTAAGTCATGTCCATTGTGTCCCTAAGAAGGGAGCTATTATTGTTGTTCCTAATGATAAAGATGAATTGATTCCACAAAGAATTGTTACAGGTTATAGAATGGTAATTGATTTCCGCAAACTAAATAAAGCTACTAATAAGGATCATTACCCTTTACCTTTTATTGATCAAATGCTAGAAAGATTATCCAAACATACACATTTTTGCTTTCTAGATGGTCATTCTGGTTTCTCTCAAATACCTGTGTCAAAAGAGGATCAAGAAAAGACCACTCTTACTTGACCTTTCGGTACCTTTGCTTATAGACGTATGCCTTTTGGTTTATGTAATGCACCTGCTACCTTTCAAAGATGTATGACTGCTATATTCTCTAACTTTTGTGAAAAGATTTTTGAGGTTTTCATGGATGATTTCTCCGTTTATGGACCTTGATCGAGTTTTGCAGAGATGTGAAGAAACTAATCTTGTCTTGAATTGGGAGAAGTGTCACTTTACGGTTAATGAAGGTATTGTCTTGGGGCATAAAATTTCTGAAAGAGGTATTGAAGTTGATAAAGCTAAAGTTGATGCTATTGAAAAGATGTCGTGTCCTAAGGACATTAAAGGTATAACAAGTTTCCTTGGTCATGCCGGTTTTTATAGGAGGTTCATTAAAGACTTCTCAAAAAATTCTAGGCCTTTTGAAATACTTAAGAAAGCCTTGATTTCTGCACCTATTGTTCAGCCACCTAATTGGAATTTACCCTTTGAAATTATGTGTGATGCTAGTGATTATGTTGTAGGTGTTGTTCTAGGACAAAGAGTTGATAAGAAATTAAATGTTATCCAATATGCTAGTAAAACTCTAGACAGTGCCCAGAGAAATTATGCTACTACTGAAAAAGAATTTTTAGCAGTTGTATTTGCTTGTGATAAGTTCAGACCTTATATTGTTGTTTCTAAAGTAACTGTTCACACTCATCATGCTGCTATTAAATATCTTATGGAAAATAAAGATGCTAAACCTAGACTTATTAGATGGGTTCTCCTACTACAAGAATTTGATTTGCATATTATAGATAGAAAGGGAGCTGAGAACCCCGTTGCAGACAACTTGTCTAGGTTAGAGAATGTTCTTGATGACCCACTACCTATTGATGATAGCTTTCCTGATGAACAATTAGCTGTCATAAATGCTTCTCGTACTGCTCCATGGTATGCTGATTATGCTAATTAGATTGTTGCTAAATTTATACCACCTAGTTACACATATCAGCAAAAGAAAAAGTTTTTCTATGACTTAAGACATTACTTCTGGGATGACCCACACCTTTATAAAGAAGGAGTAGATGGTGTTATTAGACATTGTGTACTAAGCACGAACAGGAACAGATCCTACGCAAGTGTCACTCCGAGGCATATGGAGGACACCGTGCTGGTGATAGAACTACGCACAAGGTATTGCAATCCGGTTTTTATTGGCCTACTCTTTTCAAAGATGCCCGTAAGTTTGTCTTGTGATGAATGTCAAAGAATTGGTAATATTAGTAGACGTCAAGAAATGCCTATGAACTATTCACTTGTTATTGAACCATTTGATGTTTGGGGCTTTGATTATATGGGACCGTTTCCTTCCACTAATGGGTATACATATATTTTAGTTGCTGTTGATTATGTTACTAAGTGGGTAGAAGCTATTCCAACTAGTAGTGCTGATCATAACACCTCTATTAAGATGCTTAAAGAAGTTATTTTTCCGAGGTTTGGAGTCCCTAGATATTTAATGACTGATGGTGGTTCACATTTTATTCATGGTGCTTTTCGTAAAATGCTTGCTAAGTATGATGTTAATCATAGAATTGCATCTCCATACCACCCACGGTCTAGTTGTCAAGTAGAATTGAGTAATAGAGAGCATAAATTAATTTTGCAAAAGACTGTTAATAGATCTAGAAAGAATTGGTCCAAGAAACTTGATGATGCATTATGGGCCTATAGAACTGCATATAAAAATCCTATGGGTATGTCTCCGTATAAAATGGTTTATGGAAAAGCATGTCACTTACCTCTCGAACTAGAACATAAGGCATATTGGGCCATGAAATAGCTCAATTATGATTTCAAACTTGCCGGTGAGAAGAGGCTATTTGACATTATCTCACTTGATGAATGGAGAACCCAGCCCTATGAGAATGCCAAACTGTTTAAAGAAAAAGTTAAAAGATGGCATGACAAAAGGATACAAAAGCGTGAGTTTAATGTAGGTGATTATGTTTTTCTATACAACTCTCGTTTAAGATTTTTTGCAGGAAAACTCCTCTCTAAATGGGAAGGCCCTTACGTTATCGAGGAGGTCTATCATTTCGGTGCCATAAAAATCAACAACTTCGAAGGCACAAATCTGAAGGTGGTGAACGGTCAAAGAATCAAACAATATATCTCAGGTAATCCCATAAATTTTGAAACCAATGTTATTGAAACCGTAACCCTAGAGGAATACATAAGGGACACTTTCCAGAACGTCTCAGACTCCGAAAAGGAATAGGTATGTGGTACAGTAAGTAAACCGACTCCAAAATAGTTCTAATAGTAATTTTTCGCCGTTTTGGATTATTTAAGAAAATAGAAAAATAAGAAGTAGTCCGAAGAGGACACGAGGCATCCACGAGGGTAGAGGGCGCGCCCTCCCCCCCCCCCCCATCGGCGCGCCCCCTGCCTCGTGGGCACCTCGTGTGCCCTCCGGACTCCGTTTTCTTGCACGATACTTCTTTTGGTCGGTAAAAATTCATTATATAATCTCCCAAAGGTTTTGACCACCATACCACGCAAATATCCTATGTTTTTGTTTCGAGCTGTTTTTCTGACAGATCTAGATCATCATGACGTCTTCAAATGCCCCCAAGGACAAGTTCTTCGAGAAGGTTATCAATCCCTACCTCGCGGAGGTGTTGCAACACCCTCAAACCATTGAGATCCGTGATGTGTTGCTGCACATCCGCGATGTCGAGGGACCAAGGAGGACCGGAAGCGTGGAGACAAGACTCGAAGCAATGGAGCAACAAGTTTTCAAGTGCCAGGGGATGGTGGAACGCGGACTCAACGCCAACCACATGATGATCGCGGAGTTCACCAACAACCACAAGCTGGATGCCAAGAACATTGGGGAGACCATCCTCAAGCTTCACGAGAAAATCGAGCACCTCCAAGCCCAGATCTATGACCTGCAAAACCAAAACTGTGAGTATGAATATAAATTCAAGAGGATGAGTTTTGCTGCAGATTTAAGGATCCCGGAGACTCGATCATCCTTCTATGATGGTGAGCCTATGCCTTGGAAGATAGACGACAAGCCTACATCATCAACAACTCCATCATCACCACCTCCGAAGAAAGAGACATAAACACATGGGTATGGGCACTCCCCTTGGCAACTGCCAAGCTTGGGGGAGATGCTCCGGTATCGTATCACCATCACACTTCTATCTTTACCGTTTTTCTCAGTTCGATCCTTTTGGTAATATCTTGATCTAGTAGAATAAAGTTTTAGTATGATCCAGTTTTGAGATTTGCCTTATGATCCTTCTATGTAATCGAGTCCGTGAGCTATATATAATAAAGATTAGTCTTGAGTCGAGGGCTTGATTATCTTGCTATGATCTTGAGGGAACAAAAATAAAAGAGAAGAAAAAGAGTAAAAAGAATTAAAGAGATCATATTGATCTTATGGAGAGTAATGACTTCACATATAAAAGAGTATGATGAATAAAAGTTGTTGAGAGTTGACAAACATAGTTTTGGTCATCGTTGCAATTAATAGGAAGTAATAAAGAAAGAGAGGTTCTCACATATAAATAAACTATCTTGGACATCTTTTATGATTGTGAGCACTCATTAAAATATGACATGCTAAAAAGTTGATGTTGGACAAGGAAGACAACGTAATGGGTTATGTTTTCTTATATCCGAAATAAAGTATATTGTCATGGATCATCCAACATGTTGAGCTTGCCTTTCCCCCTCATGCTAGCCAAATTCTTTGCACCAAGTAGAGATACTACTTGTGCTTCCGAATATCCTTAAACCTGGTTTTGCCATGAGAGTCCACCATATCTACCTATGGATTGAGTAAGATCCTTCAAGTAAGTTGTCATTGTTGCATGCAATAAAAATTGCTCTCTAAATATGTATGATTTATTAGTGTGGAGAAAATAAGCTTTATACGATCTTGTGATATGGAAGCAATAAAAGCGACGGACTGCATAATAAAGGTCCATATCACAAGTGGCAATATAAAGTGACGTTCTTTCGCATTAAGATTTTGTGCATCCAACCATAAAAGCACATGACAACCTCTGCTTCCCTCTGCGAAGGGCCTATCTTTTATTCTTGTCTTATACATTATACAAGAGTCGCGGTGATCTTTACCTTTCCTTTTTTTACATTTTATCCTTTGGCAAGCACATTGTGTTGGAAAGATCCTGATATATATATATATATATCCAATTGGATGTAAGTTATAATAAACTATTATTGTTGACATTACCCTTGAGGTAAAAGGTTGGGAGGCAACACTATAAGCCCCTATCTTTCTCTGTGTCCAATTAAAACTCCATACCCATAAGTATTGCGTGAGTGTTAGCAATTGTGAAAGACTAAATGATAGTTGAGTATGTGGACTTGCTGAAAAGCTCTTATATTGACTCTTTCCGATGTTATGATAAATTGCAATTGCTTCAATGACCGAGATCATAGTTTGTTAGCTTTCAATGAAGTTTCTGATTCATACTTGGCATTGTGAATAGATTGTTACTTTAGCATAAGAAATCATATGACAATATATATATATATATATATGTTGTTGTTATAAGAATGATCATGATGCCCTCATGTCTGTATTTTATTTTATCGACACCTCTATCTCTAAACATGTGGACATATTTCTCGATATCGGCTTCCGCTTGAGGACAAGCGAGGTCTAAGCTTGGGGGAGTTGATACGTCCATTTTGCATCATGCTTTTGTATCGATATTTATTGCATTATGGGCTGTTACTACACAATATATCACAATACTTATGCCTTTTCTCTCTTATTTTACAAGGTTTACATGAAGAGGGAGAATGCCGGCAGCTGGAGTTCTGGGCTGGAAAAGGAGCAAATATTAGAGACCTATTCTGCACAACTCCAAAAGTCCTGAAACTCCACGGAAGTCAGTTTTGGAATATATAAAAAATATTGGGCGAAGAAAGCACCAGAGGGGGGCCACCCACCATCCACGAGGGTGGGGGAGCGCCCTACCCCCTAGGCGCACCCCCTGCCTCGTGGGCCCCCTGGCAGGCCTTCGGTGCCCATCTTTGGCTATATGAAGTGTTTCGCCCTGGAAACAATTATAAGCAAGCTTTCGGGACGAAGCGCCGCCGTCTCGAGGCGAAACCTGGCGAAACCAATCTAGGGCTCCGGCGGAGCTGTTCTGTTGGGGAAACATCCCTCCGGGAGGGGGAATCATCACCATCGTCATCACCATCGATCCTCTCATCGGGAGGGGGTCAATCTCCATCAACATCTTCACCAGCACCATCTCCTCTCAAACCTTAGTTCATCTCTTGTATCCAATCTTTGTCTCAAAACCTCAGATTGGTACCTGTGGGTTACTAGTAGTGTTGATTACTCCTTGTAGTTGATGCTAGTTGGTTTATTTGGTGGAAGATCATATGTTCAGATCCTTTATGCATATTAATACCCCTCTGATTATGAACATGAATATGATTTGTGAGTAGATACGTTTGTTCCTGAGGACATGGGAGAAGTCTTGCTATAAGTAGTCATGTGAATTTGGTATTCGTTCGATATTTTGATGAGATGTATGTTGTCTTTCCTCTAGTGGTGTTATGTGAACATTGACTACATGACACTTCACCATTATTTGGGCCTAGAGGAAGGCATTGGGAAGTAATAAGTAGATGATGGGTTGCTAGAGTGACAGAAGCTTAAACCCTAGTTTATGCTTGCTTCGTAACGGGCTGATTTGGATCCATATGTTTCATGCTATGGTTAGGTTTACCTTAATACTTCTTTTGTAGTTGTGGATGCTTGCAAGATTGGTTAATCATAAGTGGGATGCTTGTCCAAGGAAGGGCAGTACCCAAGCACCGGTCCACCCACGTATCAAATTATCAAAGTAACGAACGTGAATCATATGAGCGTGATGAAAACTAGCTTGACGATAATTCCCATGTGTCCTTGGGAGCGTTTTCTTTATATAAGAGTTTGTCCAGGATTGTCCTTTGCTACAAAAAGGATTGGGCCACCTTGCTGCACCTTATTTACTTTTATTACCTGTTACCCATTGCAAATTACCTTATCACAAAACTATTTGTTACCGATAATTTCAGTGCTTGCAGAGAATACCTTACTGAAAACCGCTTATCATTTGCTTCTGCTCCTCGTTGGGTTTTACACTCTTACTTATCGAAAGGACTACGATAGATCCCCTATACTTGTGGGTCATCAAGACTCTTTTCTCTCGCCATTGCCGGGGAGTGAACCGCCTTTGGTAAGGAAAAATTTATATAGTGTGCTGAAATTTACTGTCACTTGTTACTATGGAACACAATCCTTTGAGGGGCTTGTTTCGGGTATCTTCACCCTGACCAGTAGATCAAAAAGTTGCTCCTCAACCTACTGAACCTACTGAAAATGTTTACTTTGAAATTCCTTGGGGTATGATAGAGAAACTGCTAGCTAATCCTTTTACAGGAGATGGAACATTGCATCCTGATTTGCACTTAATCTATGTGGATGAAGTTTGTGGATTATTTAAGCTTGCAGGGATGCTCGAGGATGTTATCAAGAAGAAGGTCTTCCCTTTATCTTTGAAGGGAAAGGCATTGACATGGTTTAGGCAATGCGATGATATTGGATCATGGAACTACAACCGATTGAAATTGGAATTTCATCAGAAATTTTATCCTATGCATCTGGTTCATCGTGATCATAATTATATATATAATTTTTGGCCTCAAGAAGGAGAAAGCATCGCTCAAGCTTGGGGGAGGCTTAAGTCAATGTTATATTCATGCCCCAATCATGAGCTCTCAAGAGAAATTATTATTCAAAAAATTTATGCTTGGCTTTCTCTCAATAATCGCTCCATGCTCGATACTTCTTGTACTGGTTCTTTTATGATGAAGGCTATGGAATTCAGATGGTATTTATTGGAAAGAATTAAACGCAACTCTGAAGATTGGGAACTCGACAAAGATAAGGAGTCAGGTATAACACCTAAGTTTGATTGTGTTAAATCTTTTATGGATACCGATGCTTTTCATGAATTTAGCACTAAATATGGACTTGACTCTGAGATAGTAGCTTCTTTCTGTGAATCATTTGCTACTCATGTTGATCTTCCTAAGGAGAAGTGGTTTAAATATCATCCTCCCGTTGAAGTAAAAGTAGTTGAACCTATTAAAGTTGAAGAAAAGACTATCACTTATAATGTTGATCCTATTGTTCCTACCGCTTATATTGAGAAACCACCTTTCCCTGTTAGAATAAAGGATCATGCTAAAGCTTCAACTGTGGTTCGTAAGATTAATGCTAGAACACCTACACCCTCCGAGCAAATTAAAGTTGAACCTAGTATTGCTATGGTTAAAGATCTCTTGGCCGATAATATTGATGGGCATGTTATTTACTTCTGTGATAGCACCCAAGGTATTCCTCCGGTATCCGGGAGTTGCATAATCTCATAGTCAAAGGAATATATATATGACATGAAGAAAGCAATAGCAATAAAACTGAACGATCAACATGCTAAGCTAATGGATGGGTCTTGTCCATCACATCATTCTCCTAATGATGTGATCCCGTTCATCAAATGGCAACACATGTCTATGGTTAGGAAACTTAACCATCTTTGATTAACGAGCTAGTCTAGTAGAGGCTTACAAGGGACACGGTGTTTTGTCTATGTATCCACACATGTATCAAGTTTTCGGTTAATAAAATTCTAGCATGAATAATAAACATTTATCATGATATAAGGAAATATAAAATAACAACTTTATTATTGCCTCTAGGGCATATTTCCTTCAAGTAGCTTCTCCTAAAGTAATTTCCATAAAAGTACCTCATGCAGCCGAATCTAAAAGATTTCTAGAAGCAAAATTCAATCCGGCATAAATTTTTGATCATCCACAAATTTAAACCATGAGTAGGGCAATTTCGTATCATCAATTTCATCCTCTCCCAAGATTGTGCAACATGTTCATGATCAAGTTGCTTAAAATTCATAATATCGTTCCTAAGGGAGATGATCCTAGCGAGAGGAAAATACTTGGAAATAAAAGCATCTTTACACTTATTCCATGAACCAATACTATTTTTAGGCAAAGATGAAAACCAAGTTTTAGCACGATCTCGTAGTGAGAACGGAAATAGCTTCAATTTAACAATATCATCGTCCACATCTTTCTTCTTTTGCATATCAGACAACTCAACGAAATTATTTAGATGGGATGCGGCATCTTCACTAGGAAGGCCAGAAAATTGATCTTTCTTAACAAGATTCAGCAAAGCGGCATTAATTTCATAAGATTCCACACTAGTGGCGGGAGCAATCGAAGTTCTAATAAAATCATTATTATTAGTATTGGAAAAGTCACACAATTTGGTATTCTCTTGAGTCACCATGACAAACAAGCAATCTAACACACAAGCAAGCAAAAAGCAAACAAAAAATGAACGGAAGAAGGGCGAATAAAAAGGCAAATCTTTTCAAAAATCGTTTTAGAAGTGGGGGAGAGGATAACGAGAGGCAAATGGCGAATAATGTAATGCGAGAGATGTGAGTTTATGATGGGTACTTGGTAAGTTTGACGTAGATCTCCCCGGCAACGGCGCCAGAAATTCTTCCTGCTACTTCTTGAGCTTGTGTTGGTTTTCCCTTGAAGAGGAAAGGGTGATGCAGCACGGTAGAGGTAATTATTTCCCTCAGTTAAGAACCAAGGTTATCAATCCAGTAGGACAAACGCGCAAGTCCCAAATAGATGTACCTACACAAACAATCAAACACTTGCACCCAACGCGATAAGGGGGTTGTCAATCCCTTCACGGTCACTTGCAAAGGTGAGATCTGATAAACATATATAGAACTAAACAAAAGATAAAATATTTTTGGGTTTTTTGGTTTATAGATCTGAAAATAAAAGATTGCAAAATAGTAGATCGGAAACTAATATGATGGAAAATAGACCCGGGGGCCATAGGTTTCACTAGAGGCTTCTCTCTTGAAGACAAATAATATGGTGGGTGAACAAATTACTGTCGAGCAATTGATAGAAAAGCGCAAAGTTATGATGATATCCAAGGCAATGATTATGCAATATAGGCATCACGTCCATGTCAAGTAGACCGACTCCTGCCTGCATCTACTACTATTACTTCACACATCAACCGCTATCCAGCATGCATCTAGAGTATTAAGTTCATAAAGAACGGAGTAACGCCTTAAGTAAGATGACATGATGTACAGGAATTAAATGAAGCAATATGATGAAAACCCCATCTTTTTATCCTCGATGGCAACAATTCAATACGTGTCTCGCTACCCCTACTTTGTCACTAGGTGAAATCACGCAAGATTGAACCCAAAGCTAAGCACCTCTCCCATTGCAAGAAAAACCATTCTAGTTGGCCAAACCAAACCGATAATTTGAAGAGAATTACAAAGATACCAAATCATGCATAAAAGAATTCAGAGAAGGTTCAAATAATATTCATAGGTAAGCTGATCATAATTCCACAATTCATCGGATCTCGACAAACACACCGCAAAAAAAGATTACATCAGATAGATCTCCAAGAACATCGAGGAGAACATGGTATTGTGAATTAAAGAGGGAGAAGAAGCCATCTAGCTACTGGACCCGTAGGTCTGTGGTAAACTACTCATGCTTCACTGGAAGGGCAATAGAGTTGATGTAGATGCCCTCCGTGATCGAATCCCCCTCCGGCAGGATGCCGGGAAAGGCCCCAAGATGGGATCTGACGGGAACAGAAGGTTGCGACGGTGGAAAAGTGTTTTCGCGGATGCCTCTAAAGGTTTTGGAATATATATGTGAATATATAGGAGGAAGAAGTAGGTCAGGGGGTCTTCCAGGAGGCCACAAGCCCTAGGGGCGCGCCCCCTAGCTTGTCGTCTACTCCAAGGGTTTCTGACATGGACTCCAAGTCCTACGTGTGTCTTCTTGTACAAGAAAAATCATCGCAAAAGTTTTATTCCATTTGGACTCCGTTTAGTATTCCTTTTCTGCCAAACTCAAAAACAAGGAAAAAACAGAACCTAGCACTAGGCTCTAGGTTAATAGGTTAGTCCTAAAATAATATAAAATAGCATATTAATGCATATAAAGCATCCAAAACGGGTAATATAATAGCATGGAACAATCAAAAATTATAGATACGTTGGAGATGTATCAAACGCAGAGGTGTCGTACGTTCGGTACTTGATCGGGACGGATCGTGAAGGTGTACGACTACATCGACTGCATTGATAAACGCTTCCGCTTAGCAATCTACAAGGGTATGTAGATGCACTTCCCTTCTCGTAGCTATGCATCTCCATGGATAGATCATGCGTGTGCGTAGAATTTTTTTGTTTTCCATGCAACGTTCCCCAACACCCCTGTTGAAAGATCATGGATGTCGCCTAGAGGGGGGTGAATAGGCGCTTTAAAATAATTACAGTTTAGGCTTGAACAAATGCGGAATAAAACTAGCGGTTACTTTGTCAAGCGCAAAACCTAAAATGACTAGGCTCACCTATGTGCACCAATAACTTATGCTAAGCAAGATAAACAACTAGGTGATAGCAAGATATATGATAAGAAACAATATGGCTATCACAAAGTAAACTGCATAAGTAAAGGGCTCGGGTAAGAGCTAACAGAGGCACGCGGAGACGATGATGTATCCCGAAGTTCACACCCTTGCGGATGCTAATCTCCGTTTGGAGCGGTGTGGAGGCACAATGCTGTTGGAAATATGCCCTAGAGGCAATAATAAATGGTTATTATTATATTTCTGTGTTCATGATAATAGTCTTTTATTCATGCTATAATTGTATTGTCCGGAAATCGTAATACATGTGTGAATACATAGACCACAACCTGTCCCTAGTAAGCCTCTAGTTGACTAGCTCGTTGATCAACAGATAGTCATGGTTTCCTGACTATGGACATAGGATGTCATTGATAACGGGATCACATCATTAGGAGAATGATGTGATGGACAAGACCCAACTTAAGCATAGCATAAAAGATCGTGTAGTTTCGTTTGCTAGAGCTTTTCCAGTGTCAAGTATCTTTTCCTTAGACCATGAGATCGTGCAACTCCCGGATACCGTAGGAGTGCTTTGGGTGTGCCAAACGTCACAACGTAACTGGGTGACTATAAAGGTGCATTACGGGTATCTCCGAAAGTGTCTGTTGGGTTGGCATGGATCGAGACTGGGATTTGTCACTCCGTGTAAACGGAGAGGTATCTCTGGGCCCACTCGGTAATGCATCATCATAATGAGCTCAATGTGACTAAGGCGTTAGTCACGGGATCATGCATTGCGGTACGAGTAAAGAGACTTGCCGGTAACGAGATTGAACTAGGTATTGGGATACCGACGATCGAATCTCGGGCAAGTAACATACCGATTGACAAAGGGAATTGCATACGGATTGATTGAATCCTCGACACCGTGGTTCACCCGATGATATCATCGTGGAACATGTGGGAGCCAACATGGGTATCCAGATCCCGCTGTTGGTTATTGACCGGAGAGGCGTCTCGGTCATGTCTGCATGTCTCCCGAACCCGTAGGGTCTACACACTTAAGGTCCGGTGACGCTAGGGTTGTAGAGATATATGTATGCGGAAACCCGAAAGTTGTTCGGAGTCCCGGATGAGATCCCGGACGTCACGAGAGGTTCCGGAATGGTCCGGAGGTAAAGATTTATATATGGGAAGTCTTATTTTGGTCGCCGGAAAAGTTTCGCGCTTTATCGGTATTGTACCGGGAGTGCCGAAAGGGGTCCGGGGGTCCACCAAGGGGGTCCACCAGCCCCGGGGGGGGCACATGGGCTGTAAGGGGTGCGCCTTGGCCTATATGGGCCAAGGGCACCAGCCCCAAGAGGCCCATGCGCAAGAGATAAGAAAGAAGGGAGAGTCCTAAAGGGGGAAGGCACCTCCGAGGTGCCTTGGGGGGGAAGGACTCCCCCCTGGCCGCACCCTTCCTTGAAGGAAGGGGCAAGGCTGCGCCCCCCCTCTCCCTTGGCCCTATATATAGTGGGGGGAAGGGAGGGCAGCAAGATCTAAGCCTTGGGCGCCTCCCTCCTCCCCTGCAACACCTCTCTCTCTCTCTCTCGCAGAAGCTCGGCGAAGCCCTGCCGGAGACCCGCTACATCCACCACCACGCCGTCATGCTGTTGGATCTCCATCAACCTCTCCTTCCCCCTTGCTGGATCAAGAAGGAGGAGACGTTGCTGCACCGTACGTGTGTTGAACGCGGAGGTGCCGTCCGTTCGGCACTCGGTCATCGGTGATTTGGATCACGGCGAGTACGACTCCGTCATCCACGTTCATTGGAACGCTTCCGCTCGCGATCTACAAGGGTATGTAGATCCACTCCTTTCCCCTCGTTGCTAGTAGACTCCATAGATGCATCTTGGTGAGCGTAGGAAAATTTTAAATTATGCTACGATTCCCAACAGTGGCATCATGAGCCAGGCCTATGCGTAGTTACTATGCACGAGTAGAACACAAAGAAGTTGTGGGCGTTGATGTTGCCAATTCTTCTTGCCGCTACTAGTCGTTTCTTGTTTCGGCGGCATTGTAGGATGAAGCGGCCCGGACCGACCTTACACGTACGCTTACGTGAGACAGGTTCCACCGACTGACATGCACTAGTTGCATAAGGTGGCTAGCGGGTGTCTGTCTCTCCTACTTTAGTCGGAACGGATTCGATGAAAAGGGTCCTTATGAAGGGTAAATAGAAATTGGCAAATCACGTTGTGGTCATACGTAGGTAAGAAATCGTTCTTGCTAGAAACCTACAAACCACGTAAAAACTTGCAACAACAATTAGAGGACGTCTAACTTGTTTTTGCAGCAAGTGATATATGTGATATGATATGGCCAGAAGATGTGATGAATGATATATGTGATGTATGAGATTGATCATATTCTTGTAATAGGAATCACGACTTGCATGTCGATGAGTATGACAACCGGCAGGAGCCATAGGAGTTGTCTTTATTATTTTGCATGACATGCGTGTCATTGAATAACGCCATGTAATTTACTTTACTTTGTTGCTAAACGGTTAGCCATAGAAGTAGAAGTAATCGTTGGCGTGACAACTTCATGAAGACACAATGATGGAGATCATGGTGTCATGCCGGTGACGAAGATGATCATGGTGCCCCGAAGATGGAGATCAAAGGAGCATGATGATATTGGCCATATCATGTCACTATTTGATTGCATGTGATGTTTATCATGTTTTTGCATCTTATTTGCTTAGTACGACGGTAGCAAGTAGGATGATCCCTTATAATAATTTCAAGAAAGTGTTCACCCTAACTGTGCACCGTTGCGAAGGTTCGTCGTTTCGAAGCACCACGTGATGATCGGGTGTGATAGATTCTTACGTTCGAATACAACGGGTGTTGACGAGCCTAGCATGTACAGACATGGCCTCGGAACACACGCAATACACTTAGGTTGACTTGACGAGCCTAGCATGTACAGACATGGCCTCGGAACACGGAGGACCGAAAGGTCGAGCATGAGTCGTATAGAAGATACGATCAACATGGAGATGTTCACCGATCTTGACTAGTCCATCTCACGTGATGATCGGACACGGCCTAGTTGAGTTCGGATCATGTTTCACTTAGATAACTAGAGGGATGTCTATCTGAGTGGGAGTTCATTAAATAATTTGATTATATGAACTTAATTATCATGAACTTAGTCTAAAAAATCTTTACACTATGTATTGTAGATCAAATGGCCCACGTTGTCCTCAATTTCAACGCGTTCCTAGAGAAAACCAAGCTGAAAGATGATGGCAGCAACTATACGGACTGGGTCCGGAACCTGAGGATCATCCTCATAGCAGCCAAGAAAGATTATGTCTTAGAAGCACCGCTAGGTGAAGCACCAATCCCTGAGAACCAAGACGTTATGAACGCTTGGAAGCAGCGTGCTGATGATTACTCCCTCGTTCAGTGCGGCATGCTTTACAGCTTAGAACCGGGTCTCCAAAAGCGTTTTGAGAAACATGGAGCATATGAGATGTTCGAGGAGCTGAAACTGGTTTTTCAAGCTCATGCCCGGGTCGAGAGATATGATGTCTCCGATAAGTTCTTCAGCTGTAAAATGGAGGAGAACAGTTCTGTTAGTGAGCACATACTCAGAATGTCTGGGTTGCACAACCGCTTGTCTCAGCTGGGAGTTAATCTCCCGGATGACGCGGTCATTGACAGAATCCTCCAGTCGCTTCCACCAAGCTACAAGAGCTTTGTGATGAACTACAATATGCAGGGGATGGAAAAGACCATTCCCGAGGTGTATTCAATGCTGAAATCAGCTGAGGTAGAGATCAGAAAAGAACATCAAGTGTTGATGGTGAATAAAACCACTAAGTTCAAGAAGGGCAAGGGTAAGAAGAACTTCAAGAAGGACGGCAAGGGAGTTGCCGCGCCCGGTAAGCCAGTTACCGGGAAGAAGTCAAAGAATGGACCCAAGCCTGAGACTGAGTGCTTTTATTGCAAGGGAAGTGGTCACTGGAAGCGGAACTGCCCCAAATATTTAGCGGACAAGAAGAAGGCCGGCAACACCCAAGGTATATGTGATATACAAGTAATTGATGTGTACCTTACCAGTACTCGTAGTAGCTCCTGGGTATTTGATACCGGTGCGGTTGCTCATATTTGTAACTCAAATCAGGAACTACGGAATAAACGGAGACTGGCAAAAGACGAGGTGACGATGCGCGTCGGGAATGGTTCCAAGGTCGATGTGATCGCCGTCGGCACGCTACCTCTGCATCTACCCATGGGATTAGTTATAAACCTCAATAATTGTTATTTAGTGCCAGCTTTGAGCATGAACATTGTATCTGGATCTCGTTTAATTCGAGATGGCTACTCATTTAAATCTGAGAATAATGGTTGTTCTATTTATTTGAGAGATATGTTTTATGGTCATGCCCCGCTGGTCAATGGTTTATTCTTGATGAATCTCGAACGTGATGCTACACATGTTCATAGTGTGAATACCAAAAGATGTAAAGTTGATAACGATAGTCCCACATACTTGTGGCACTGCCGCCTTGGTCACATTGGTGTCAAGCGCATGAAGAAGCTCCATGCAGATGGACTTTTGGAGTCTCTTGATTACGAATCATTTGACACGTGCGAACCATGCCTCATGGGTAAGATGACCAAGACTCCGTTCTCCGGAACAATGGAGCGAGCAACCAACTTATTGGAAATCATACATACCGATGTGTGCGGTCCAATGAGTGTTGAGGCTCGCGGAGGATATCGTTATGTTCTCACTCTCACTGATGATTTAAGTAGATATGGGTATGTCTACCTAATGAAACACAAGTCTGAAACCTTTGAAAAGTTCAAGGAATTTCAGAGTGAGGTTGAGAATCAACGTGACAGGAAAATAAAATTCTTACGATCAGATCGTGGTGGAGAATATTTAAGTCACGAATTTGGTACACACTTAAGGAAATGTGGAATAGTTTCACAACTCACGCCGCCTGGAACACCTCAGAGAAATGGTGTGTCCGAACGTCGTAATCGCACTCTATTGGATATGGTGCGATCTATGATGTCTCTTACCGATTTACCGCTCTCATTTTGGGGTTATGCTTTAGAGACTGCCGCATTCACTTTAAATAGGGCACCGTCTAAATCCGTTGAGACGACACCGTATGAATTATGGTTTGGGAAGAAACCTAAGCTGTCGTTTCTAAAAGTTTGGGGATGCGATGCTTATGTCAAGAAACTTCAACCTGAAAAGCTCGAACCCAAATCGGAAAAATGCGTCTTCATAGGATACCCTAAGGAAACTATTGGGTACACCTTCTACCTCAGATCCGAAGGCAAGATCTTCGTTGCCAAGAACGGGTCCTTTCTAGAGAAGGAGTTTCTCTCGAAAGAATTGAGTGGGAGGAAAGTGGAACTTGATGAGGTGATAGTCACCCCTTCCGAGTCGGAAAATAGCGCAGCGCGGGAAAATGTTCCTGTGGTGCCTACACCGACGGGGGAGGAAGTTAATGATGATGATCATGAAGCTTCGGATCAAGTTGCCACTGAACTTCGTAGGTCCACAAGGACACGTTCCGCACCAGAGTGGTACGGCAACCCTGTCCTTGAAATCATGTTGTTAGACAACGGTGAACCTTCGAACTATGAAGAAGCGATGGCGGGCCCGGATTCCGACAAATGGCTAGAAGCCATGAAATCCGAGATAGAATCCATGTATGAAAACAAAGTATGGACTTTGACTGACTTGCCCGATGAGCGGCGAGCCATAGAAAACAAATGGATCTTTAAGAAGAAGACGGACGCAGATGGTAATGTGACCATCTACAAAGCTCGACTTGTCGCTAAGGGTTATCGACAAGTTCAAGGGGTTGACTACGATGAGACTTTCTCACCCGTAGCGAAGCTGAAGTCCGTCCGAATCATGTTAGCAATTGCCGCATACTATGATTATGAGATATGGCAGATGGACGTCAAAACGGCATTCCTTAACGGCTTCCTTAAGGAAGAGTTGTATATGATGCAGCCGGAAGGTTTTGTCGATCCTAAGAATGCTAACAAAGTATGCAAGCTCCAACGCTCAATCTATGGGCTGGTGCAAGCATCTCGGAGTTGGAACATTCGCTTTGATGAGATGATCAAAGCGTTTGGGTTTACACAGACTTATGGAGAAGCCTGTGTTTACAAGAAAGTGAGTGGGAGCTCTGTAGCATTTCTCATATTATATGTGGATGACATATTATTGATGGGAAATGATATAGAATTCTTGGAAAGTATAAAGGCCTATTTGAATAAGTGTTTTTCAATGAAGGACCTTGGAGAAGCTGCTTATATATTAGGCATCAAGATCTATAGAGATAGATCAAGACGCCTCATTGGTCTTTCACAGAGTACATACCTTGACAAGATATTGAAGAAGTTCAGTATGGATCAGTCCAAGAAGGGGTTCTTGCCTGTATTGCAAGGTGTGCAATTGAGCACGGCTCAATGCCCGACCACGGCAGAAGATATAGAAGAGATGAGTGTCATCCCCTATGCCTCGGCCATAGGGTCTATTATGTATGCCATGCTGTGTACCAGACCTGATGTAAACCTTGCCGTAAGTTTGGTAGGAAGGTACCAAAGTAATCCCGGCAAGGAACACTGGACAGCGGTCAAGAATATCCTGAAGTACCTGAAGAGGACTAAGGATATGTTTCTCGTTTATGGAGGTGACGAAGAGCTCGTCGTAAAGGGTTACGTCGACGCTAGCTTCGACACAGATCCGGATGACTCGAAGTCACAGACCGGATACGTGTATATTTTGAATAGAGGAGCAGTAAGCTGGTGCAGTTGCAAGCAAAGCGTCGTGGCGGGATCTACATGTGAAGCGGAATACATGGCAGCCTCGGAGGCAGCACAGGAAGCAGTCTGGATGAAGGAGTTCATTACCGACCTAGGGGTGATTCCCAATGCGTCGGGCCCAATGACTCTCTTCTGTGACAACACTGGAGCTATTGCCCTTGCGAAGGAGCCCAGGTTTCACAGGAAGACCAGGCATATCAAGCGTCGCTTCAACTCCATTCGTGAAAGTGTTCAAAATGGAGACATAGATATTTGTAAAGTACACACGGACCTGAATGTAGCAGATCCGTTGACTAAACCTCTCCCTAGGGCAAAACATGATCAACACCAGGACGCAATGGGTGTTCGATTCATCACAATGTAACTAGATTATTGACTCTAGTGCAAGTGGGAGACTGTTGGAAATATGCCCTAGAGGCAATAATAAATGGTTATTATTATATTTCTGTGTTCATGATAATAGTCTTTTATTCATGCTATAATTGTATTGTCCGGAAATCGTAATACATGTGTGAATACATAGACCACAACCTGTCCCTAGTAAGCCTCTAGTTGACTAGCTCGTTGATCAACAGATAGTCATGGTTTCCTGACTATGGACATAGGATGTCATTGATAACGGGATCACATCATTAGGAGAATGATGTGATGGACAAGACCCAACTTAAGCATAGCATAAAAGATCGTGTAGTTTCGTTTGCTAGAGCTTTTCCAATGTCAAGTATCTTTTCCTTAGACCATGAGATCGTGCAACTCCCGGATACCGTAGGAGTGCTTTGGGTGTGCCAAACGTCACAACGTAACTGGGTGACTATAAAGGTGCATTACGGGTATCTCCGAAAGTGTCTGTTGGGTTGGCACGGATCGAGACTGGGATTTGTCACTCCGTGTAACGGAGAGGTATCTCTGGGCCCACTCGGTAATGCATCATCATAATGAGCTCAATGTGACTAAGGCGTTAGTCACGGGATCATGCATTGCGGTACGAGTAAAGAGACTTGCCGGTAACGAGATTGAACAAGGTATTGGGATACCGACGATCGAATCTCGGGCAAGTAACATACCGATTGACAAAGGGAATTGCATACGGATTGATTGAATCCTCGACACCGTGGTTCACCCGATGATATCATCGTGGAACATGTGGGAGCCAACATGGGTATCCAGATCCCGCTGTTGGTTATTGACCGGAGAGGCGTCTCGGTCATGTCTGCATGTCTCCCGAACCCGTAGGGTCTACACACTTAAGGTCCGGTGACGCTAGGGTTGTAGAGATATATGTATGCGGAAACCCGAAAGTTGTTCGGAGTCCCGGATGAGATCCCGGACGTCACGAGAGGTTCCGGAATGGTCCGGAGGTAAAGATTTATATATGGGAAGTCTTATTTTGGTCGCCGGAAAAGTTTCGCGCTTTATCGGTATTGTACCGGGAGTGCCGAAAGGGGTCCGGGGGTCCACCAAGGGGGTCCACCAGCCCCGGGGGGCACATGGGCTGTAAGGGGTGCGCCTTGGCCTATATGGGCCAAGGGCACCAGCCCCAAGAGGCCCATGCGCAAGAGATAAGAAAGAAGGGAGAGTCCTAAAGGGGGAAGGCACCTCCGAGGTGCCTTGGGGGGGAAGGACTCCCCCCTGGCCGCACCCTTCCTTGAAGGAAGGGGCAAGGCTGCGCCCCCCCCTCTCCCTTGGCCCTATATATAGTGGGGGGAAGGGAGGGCAGCAAGATCTAAGCCTTGGGCGCCTCCCTCCTCCCCTGCAACACCTCTCTCTCTCTCTCTCTCGCAGAAGCTCGGCGAAGCCCTGCCGGAGACCCGCTACATCCACCACCACGCCGTCGTGCTGTTGGATCTCCATCAACCTCTCCTTCCCCCTTGCTGGATCAAGAAGGAGGAGACGTTGCTGCACCGTACGTGTGTTGAACGCGGAGGTGCCGTCCGTTCGGCACTCGGTCATCGGTGATTTGGATCACGGCGAGTACGACTCCGTCATCCACGTTCATTGGAACGCTTCCGCTCGCGATCTACAAGGGTATGTAGATCCACTCCTTTCCCCTCGTTGCTAGTAGACTCCATAGATGCATCTTGGTGAGCGTAGGAAAATTTTAAATTATGCTACGATTCCCAACAAATGCTGCCCAAGAAGCCACTAGGGCCACCGTAATCTCCTCACTCCCTCGCACAATGGTCATGATTCCACTAAGGGACCCTTGAGGAAGGTCACTAACCCGTACAAATGGCAACCCTTGGGGGCGGTCACCAAACCCGTACACTTTGGCAACCCTTGGGGGCGGTCACCGGTACCCGTCAAACTGCTCGGGGTGATCTCCACAACCTAATTGGAGAACCCGATGCTTACCCGGAGCTTT
The DNA here is from genome assembly GCF_018294505.1 of Triticum aestivum. NCBI lineage: Eukaryota > Viridiplantae > Streptophyta > Magnoliopsida > Poales > Poaceae > Triticum > Triticum aestivum. The sequence goes on along the minus strand of NC_057814.1, from coordinate 479,426,311 downwards.
ACACCACAATGATTGAGCTTCGGACACCACCAACCGTCTAGGGCGCCCAAGCACCCAAGAGGAACAAGCTCAAGGGTACCAAGCACCCAAGAGTAATAAGCTTCTCAACTTGTAACTTCCACGTATCACCGTGGAGAACTCAAACCTATGCACCAAATGCAATGGCAAGGGCACACGGAGTGCCCAAGTCCTTCTCTCCCAAATCCCACCAAAGCAACTAATGCTACGGAGGGAAATGAGAGTAAGAACAAGAAGGAGAACACCAAGAACTCCAAGATCTAGATCCAAGGGGTTCCCCTCACATAGAGGAGAAAGTGATTGGTGGAAATGTGGATCTAGATCTCCTCTCTCTTTCCCCCCAAAAACTAGTAAGAATCCATGGAGGGATTGAGAGATAGCAAGCTCAAAGAAGGTCAACAATGGGGAAGAACACGAGCTCAAAGGATGAGGTTCAATGGGGAAGAAGACCCCCTTTTATAGGTGGGGAAAACTCCAACCGTATCCTCACAGCCCGCACCGAGCGGTACTACCGCTCCAAGGAGCGGTACTACTGCTAGGGCGGCAGTAGCCAAAAGAAACACTACTACAACGGGGCAACATGGCGGTACTACTGCCTGCCCTTGCGGTACTACCGCAGGGGTAGTATTCAACGGCCACACAGGTGCAACACATGACAGTATACACAGTGAGGTAGCGGTACTACCGCGCGTCCACGGATGTAAAAATTACTGCCGCACCTACATCCGCTAGAGCTAGCTTCGAGTAGAAAGCCGGCACGGTACTACCGCTCATAGGGAGCGGTACTACCGCGTAAGGGCGAATGTAAAAAATTACATCCGCACCTACTTCCGCATGCATCAGCGTCAGGGCTGGAGGAAGCGGTACTATCGCTCACCAGGAGCGGTACTGCTGCTGGACCCTGCGGTACTACCGTTCCCTTGAGCAGTACTACCACACGCCACAGAGGCTTTAGCACTTGGCTGCCTTCATATCGCAGCTAAAGACAACAGAAGGATACAATAAAACTAGAACTGCCATAACTTCTGCAAATGAGCTCCGGATTGGGCAAACTCAAGCTTGTTGGAAACAAGACGACGAGTAGCATCAAAACAGATAGAGGCAGGGGAGGTATGCCTAACAGATAGAGGAGTGAAACCTCCAACAGAGAAGAACCGGCATAACCTCCAACATCGAAAACATCATAGAAGATGCATGTGAACTCCATTTTCGATGAACTCGGGCTTGCCATCAAGATGACCAAAAGCTCTAAGACTCACAAAGAAAACCAAACAAGAACCAAGAAAGATGATGCAAGGATGCAATGGTTTGAGCTCTCTATGAACGATACGATCAAGCTTCTCACTTGAGAGCCCCCCTTGATAGTACGACAATCGATCCTATAACCCGGTCTCCAACCTACCACCATGAGACCGGTAAAATAGAAAACGTATCAAGGGAAAACCTTTGCCTTGCACATGGTTCACTTGAGCTAGATGATGACGATCTTGACTCCCTCAAGTTGGACCACCTTTCTTGATTGCGTTGGCTCGATGAAGACTAGTTGATTGCTCCCCCATACTCCACTATGGGTGAGCCACTCTTCCACACATCTTCACAAGTCCATTGCCACCACAATGGACGGCAAGCTTCAACCATTTTATCTCTTCGTGATGCTCCACTTGAACTTGCACACTGCAACCTAACCCCACAAATAACTCTCCGAATACCATCGGTTAGCAAACAAAGCGTAATGGACAATGCTTACCATACCATGGGATCACTTGATCCCTCGGTACATCTTGTGCGCTTTGTGTGTTGATCAACTTGATTCACTCTTGACTTAATCTTGATCAACCTTGAATCTTTCCAACTCTCTTCATTTGGATGATGTCTTGAAGGTAGACATGAATGACCACACAATCTTCTTCTTCAAGACATGCTTGCAATAAGCTCAACACCCACATGACCATGAAGGAAATATGCCCTAGAGGCAATAATAAAGTTGTTATTTATATTTCCTTACATCATGATAAATGTTTATTATTCATGCTAGAATTGTATTAACCAGAAACTTAGTACATGTGTGCATAGATAGGCAAACAGAGTGTCACTAGTATGCCTCTACTTGACTAGCTCGTTAATCAAAGATGGTTACGTTTCTTGACCATAGACATGTGTCCTGACTAGCTCGTTTAGTTTATTGCTAATGCTTTCTTCATAACTTATACATGTTCCTATGACTATGAGATTATGCAACTCCCAAATACCGGAGGAACACTTAGTGTGCTATCAAACGTCACAACATAACTGGGAGATTATAAAGATGCTCTACAGGTGTCTCCGATGGTGTTTGTTGAGTTGGCATAGATCAAGATTAGGATTTGTCACTCCGATTGTCGAAGAGGTACCTTTGGGCCCTCACGCTAATGCACATCACTATAAGCCTTGCAAGCAATGTGACTAATAAGTTAGTTACGGGATGATGCATTACAGAACAAGTAAAGAGACTTGCCGGTAACGAGATTGAACTAGCTATGATGATATCGACGATCGAATCTTGGGCAAGTAACATACCGATGACAAAGGGAACAACGTATGTTGTTATGCGGTTTGACCGATAAAGATCTTCGTAGAATATCTAGGAACCAATATGAGCCTCCAGGTTACGCTGTTGGTTATTGACCGGAAGTGAGTCTCGGTCATGTCTACGTAGTTCTCGAACCCGTCGGGTCCGCACGCTTAACGTTCGATGACAATCGGTATTATGAGTTTATGTGTTTTGATATACAAAAGGTTATTCGGAGTCCCAGATGTGATCACGGACATGACGAGGAGTCTCGAGATGGTCGAGACATGAAGATTGATATATTGGAAGGTTATGTTTGGACACCAGAATGGTTTCGGATGAGTTCGGGCATTTACCGGAGTACCGGGGCATTACCGGAACCCCCCGGGGGCTTAATGGGCCTACATGGGCTTTAGTGGAAGAGAGAGGAGAAGGCCAAGAGGAGGGGCGCCCCCCCAAGCCCAATCCGAATTTGGAGGGGGGGCGGCCCCCCTTTCCTTCCTCCCCTCTCTCCCTTCCTTCCCCCTCCTATTATGACTAGGAAAGGGGGTTCCTACTCCTAGTAGGAGTAGGATTCCCCCCTTGGGGGCGCGCCTAGGAGGCCGGCCGGCCCTCTCCTCCACCCCCTTTATATACGGGGGAGAGAGGCACCCCATAGACACACAAGTTGATTCTTAGCCGTGTGTGGTGCCCCCTCCACATATTTCCACCTCGGTCACATTGTCGCGGTACTTAGGAGAAGCCCTGCGTCGGTAACTTCATCATCACCGTCACCACGCTATCATGCTGAAAAAACTCTCCCTCGACCTCAGCTGGATCTAGAGTTCGTGGGACGTCACCAAGCTGAACATGTGCAGATCGCGGAGGTGCCGTGCGTTCGGTACTTGGATCGGTTGGACCGCAAAGACGTTCGACTACATCAACCGTGTTACTAAACACTTCCGCTTTCGGTCTACGAGGGTACGTGGACACACTCTCCCCGCTCGTTTCTATGCATCTCCTAGATAGATCTTGCTTGATCGTAGGAAAAATATTTAAATACTGCGTTCCCCAACAGTGGCATCTGAGCCAGGTCTATGTGTAGATGTTATATGCACGAGTAGAACACAAAGAGTTGTGGGCGATAATAGTCATACTACTTACCAGCATGTCATACTTTGATTCGGCGGTATTGTTGGATGAAGCGGCCCGGACCGACATTACCTGACCGCGTTCATGAGACTGGTTCTACAGCTTTGCACACAGGTGGCTGGCGGGTGTCTGTTTCTCCAACTATAGTTGAATCGAGTTTGACTATGGCCGATCCTTGTTGAAGGTTAAAACAACACACTTGCCGAAAAATCGTTGTGGTTTTGATGCGTAGGTAAGAACGGTTCTTGCTAGAAGCCCGTAGCAGCCACGTAAAACTTGCAACAACAAAGTAGAGGACGTCTAACTTGTTTTTGCAGGGCATGTTGTGATGTGATATGGTCAAGACGTGATTATATAAATTGTTGTATGAGATGATCATGTTTTGTAACACAGTTATCGGCAACTGGCAGGAGCCATATGGTTGTCGCTTTATTGTATGAAATGCAATCGCCATGTAATTGCTTTACTTTATCACTAAGCGGTAGCGATAGTCGTAGAAGCAATAGTTGGCGAGACGACAACGATGCTTCGATGGAGATCAAGGTGTCAAGCCGGTGACGATGGTGATCATCATGGTGCTTTGGAGATAGAGATCAAAGGCACAAGATGATGATGGCCATATCATATCACTTATATTGATTGCATGTAATGTTTATCCTTTATGCATCTTATTTTGCTTAGTACAGCGGTAGCATTATAAGTTGATCTCTCACTAAATTTCAAGGTACAAGTGTTCTCCCTGAGTATGCACCGTTGCTACAGTTCGTCGTGCCGAGACACCACGTGATGATCGGATGTGATAAGCTCTACGTTCACATACAACGTGTGCAAGCCAGTTTTGCACACGCAGAATACTCGGGTTAAACTTGACGAGCCTAGCATATGCAGATATGGCCTCGGAACATTGAGACTGAAAGCTCGAGCGTGAATCGTATAGTAGATATTATCAACATAGTGATGTTCACCATTGAAAACTACTCCATCTCACGTGATGATCGGACATGGTTTAGTTGATATGGATCACGTGATCACTTAGATGATTAGAGGGATGTCTATCTAAGTGGGAGTTCTTAAGTAATATGATTAATTGAACTTTAATTTATCATGAACTTAGTACCTGATAGTATTTTGCATGTCTATGTTGTCATAGATAAATGGCACGTGTTGTTGTTCCGTTGAATTTTAATGCGTTCCTCGAGAAAGCTAAGTTGAAAGATGATGGTAGCAATTACACGGACTGGATCCATAACTTGAGGATTATCCTCATTGCTGCATAGAACAATTATGTCCTGGAAGCACCGCTAGGTGCCAAACCCGCTGCAGGAGCAACGTCAGATGTTATGAACGTCTGGCAGAGCAAAGCTGATGACTACTCGATAGTTCAGTGTGCCATGCTTTACGGCTTAGAACCGGGACTTCAACGATGTTTTGAACGTCATGGAGCATATGAGATGTTCCAGGAGTTGAAGTTAATATTTCAAGCAAATGCCCGGATTGAGAAATATGAAGTCTCCAATAAGTTATATAGCTGCAAAATGGAGGAGAATAGTTCTGTCAGTGAGCATATACTCAGAATGTCTGGGTACCACAATCACTTGACTCAGCTGGGAGTTAATCTTCCAGTTGATAGTGTCATTGACAGAGTTCTTCAATCACTGCCACCAAGCTACAAGAGCTTCGTGATGAATTATAATATGCAAGGGATGGATAAGACGATTCCCAAGCTCTTCGCAATGCTAAAAGCTGCGGAGGTAGAAATCAAGAAGGAGCATCAAGTGTTGATGGTCAATAAGACCACTAGTTTCAAGAAGAAGGGCAAAGGGAAGAAGGGGAATTTCAAGAAGAACGGCAAACAAGTTGCTGCTCAAGTGAAGAAGCCCAAGTCTGGACCTAAGCTTGAGAATGAGTGCTTCTACTGCAAAGGGACTGGTCACTGGAAGCGGAACTGCCCCAATTATTTGGCGGAGAAGAAGGATGGCAACGTGAAAGGTATATTTGATATACATGTTATTGATGTGTACCTTACTAATGCTCGCTGTAGCGCCTGGGTATTTGATACTGGTTCTGTTGCTAATATTTGCAACTCGAAACAGGGCCTACGGATTAAGCGAAGATTGGCTAAGGACGAGGTGACGATGCGCGTGGGAAATGGTTCCAAAGTCGATGTGATCGCCGTCGGCACGCTACCTCTACATCTACCTTCGGGATTAGTTTTAGACCTGAATAATTGTTATTTGGTGCCAGCATTAAGCATGAACATTATATCTGGATCTTGTTTGATGCGAGACGGTTATTCATTTAAATCAAAGAATAATGGTTATTCATTTATTGACTCTAGTGCAAGTGGGAGACTGAAGGAAATATGCCCTAGAGGCAATAATAAAGTTGTTATTTATATTTCCTTACATCATGATAAATGTTTATTATTCATAATAGAATTGTATTAACCGGAAACTTAGTACATGTGTGAATACATAGACAAACAGAGTGTCACTAGTATGCCTCTACTTGACTAGCTCGTTAATCAAAGATGGTTAAGTTTCCTAGCCATGGACAAGAGTTGTCATTTGATGAACGGGATCACATCATTAGAGAATGATGTGATTGACTTGACCCATGCGTTAGCTTAGCACTATGATCGTTTAGTTTATTGCTAATGCTTTCTTCATAACTTATACATGTTCCTATGACTATGAGATTATGCAACTCCCGAATACCGGAGGAACACTCAGTGTGCTATCAAATGTCACAACGTAATTGGGTGATTATAAAGATGCTCTCCAGGTGTCTCTGATGGTGTTTGTTGAGTTGGCATAGATCGAGATTAGGATTTGTCACTCTGATTGTCGGAGAGGTATCTCTGGGCCCTCTTGGTAATGTACATCACTATAAACCTTGCAAGCAATGTGACTAATGAGTTAGTTACGGGATGATGCATTACAGAACGAGTAAAGAGACTTGCCGGTAACGAGATTGAACTAGGTATGATGATACCGACGATCGAATCTCGGGCAAGTAACATACCGATGACAAAGGGAACAACGTATGTTGTTATGCGGTTTGACCGATAAAGATCTTCGTAGAATATGTAGGAACCAATATGAGCATCCAGTTTCCGCTATTGTTTATAGATCGGAAGTGAGTCTTGGTCATGTCTACATAGTTCTCGAACCCGTAGGGTCCGCACGCTTAACGCTCGATGACGATTGGTATTATGAGTTTATGTGTTTTGATGTATCGAAGGTTGTTCGGAGTCCCGGATGTGATCACGGACATGACGAGGAGTCTCTAAATGGTCGAGACATGAAGATTGATATATTGGAAGGTTATGTTTGGACACAGGAATGGTTTCGGATGAGTTCGGGCATTTACCGGAGTATCGGGGGGTTACCGGAACCCCCCGGGGGCTTAATGGGCCTACATGGGCTTTAGTGGAAAAGAGAGGAGAAGGCCACGAGGAGGGGCGCCCCCCCCCCCCCAAGCCCAATCCGAATTGGGAGGGGGGGCGGCCCCCCTTTCCTTCCTCCCCTCTCTTCCTTCCTTCCCCCTCCTATTATCACTAGGAAAGGGGGGTTCCTACTCCTAGTAGGAGTAGGATTCCCCCCTTGGGGGCGCGCCCTAGGAGGCCGGGCAGCCCTCTCCTCAACCCCTTTATATACGGGGGAGGGGCACCCCATAGACACACAAGTTGATTCTTAGCCATGTGCGGTGCCCCCTCCACATATTTCCACCTCGGTCATGTTGTCGCGGTGCTTAGGCGAAGCCCTGCGTCGGTAACTTCATGATCACCATCACTACGCCGTCGTGCTGACGAAACTCTCCCTCGACCTCAGCTGGATCTAGAGTTCGTGGGACGTCACCGAGCTGGACGTGTGCAGATCGCGGAGGTGTCGTGCGTTTGGTACTTGGATCGGTTGGATCGCGAAGACGTTCAACTACATCAACCACGTTACTAAATGCTTCTGCTTTCGGTCTACGAGGGTACGTGGACACACTCTCCCCGCTCGTTGCTATGCATCTCCTAGATAGATCTTGCATGATCGTAGGAATTTTTTTGAAATACTGCGTTCCCCAACAGACCAATCTTTGGATAATTCCTTAATAGCACCTTGATCAACTCATAAACTCCTTGAAACCAACACAGGGACTTCAAGAAAAACCTATGGACAAATCCTTCAAATATAACTCAAGGCAATCATTAGTCCATAGAGATTGTCATCAATTACCAAAACCAAACATGGGGGCACCGCATGTTCTTTCACCTGTCCCCGCCACTGTCGGGATGGCCAGATCAGGCCATATTATTGCCGGATCCACAACTGAGTCGTTGAAAGTGCTCATTGCACGGACGGAAGATCCGACGCGTGGATTGGAGATTGAAGCCACATGAGGAAAGTGGAGAGGAAGTGGGGAAGAGCCTTGCCGCCGCCTACCTCTGGGGCTTTACCCAGCGGCCTCGACCAGTCGCGGCGAGGGGTGGGGAGGCGGTGTGGGGGCCTAGAAGCGGCGGCTCTAGGTTGCAATTTTTCCTAAGCCTATAGATGGCCCTTGTGACTTTTTCTTTGTGTGAATCCTTTTTCGTTAAAATGTGCAATATGTACCATTTTTTAAGAAATCTCGGGCCGCTTTATTAAGTAGCAGAAATGTTCATATGTACAAGGATTGGATCATGTGGGTGACCTAGCCACAAATGGCAGTCTATACCTACCGCACAAGCGTGCTTAGCGAGATAATGAGCTTCAAAGTTGAAATTTCTACTGTAGGAACGAAATATCTCTACCGGAGGGGGTGGATGATAGATTTAAAATTTCTTTAGGAAACTTCAAATCTCTCGGAACCCAGCAGCGGAACGAAGGTAAACAGTGAACACAGATTGAACAACAACTAGCGAGTGTAAACTACATCATGCATCGACATGAATCACATGGTCAAAACTTAACATACAGTGCAGAGGTAACCGGTGATGCTCGATGGTGATAGAGGATTTGGTAGACAGGTTCGCCCTTCCGCAAAAGGAATACATCTGGTTGGAAGGGTTTGTGGTTGAACACAGAAGATAAACTATCTTCGCCCTATTCTCCTTGACAACTGATTCGTCAATCAGTATCGATGACTCGTGGTAGATGCTTGAGGTGATCTTTGAACCTTTACAGATTTCTTCGTGAACCACAATTACTCTTGGTCACGAAAAAACTTGACACCTAATCATCTAGAGAGTTTGCATCTCTCAAGAGTAATAGGCGGAGCATACTGTACTTAGATTCGAGTGATGCTAAATCATTATCTAATTTTTCGGCTTTGGGGTTTTTCTCTCGGTGGATTTTAAACTCAAATCACTCGGGAGAGAGGGTGCTCACTGAATCTTCTCAGAATCTCACGGAGCAGCCAACTGTGCTCGTTGGATGGGGTGAGTTATTTATAGTCGCGGTCTTCCTGATGGGAAAAGACCATTTTAGAAATGACCACTAAGCCAATGTCCAACCAACACGTATCTAACGGTCGGATTTTTTTACAGCCTTCTATCATCATGGCAAGCATCCATGACAAGTTTCATATTTTTTAACGTTTTATGATTTTTTTATGCTTTTCCCCATGAAGACCCGTACAATACTGCTCAGACGTGAGACAATGTGCGTACGGTGTCGAAATTCATTCAAACCATACATGGAGGACTAGTATGGGCATGCCCACCTGTTGGCAAAATTTAGTGTCGTTCTCAACATGACCAAAAATAGACCTTGTTCACAGGAAGCCGTTCGGGTAGGACGGAAGGGTTCGTCTCAAAGCTCATTTTTTCACATCCTTCAAATAGACCCAATTTTTTTCTACAACCTTTTATCATCATGGCAAGCATCCATGCCAAGTTTCATTGGTTTTCCACATTTTATGATTTTTTATTTTTTTTCACCATGAAAAATCCTAGAAACTGCCCGGACGTGATGCAGTATGAATACAATGTTAGAATTCGTTCAAACCTTGTATGGAGGACTACCATGGGCATGTACAATTGTTGGTAAATTTGGTGTCATTCTGAACATGACAAAAAATGAACCATGTTCACAGCAGGCCGTTTGAGTAGTACTGAAGGGTCCGTCTCAGAGCACGTTTTTTTTTACATCCTTCAAATGGATACAATTTTTTCTACAGACTTATATCATCATGGCAAGCATTCATGCCAAGTTTCATTGCTTTTTGACATTTTATGTTTTTTTACAAACGAATAATATCAACACAAGCTTTAATTAAACCGCCAACAATTTCAGAATAACTTAAAATTATTACAAACGCAAAATAGTACCTTTTTCCAAAATTGTAGAACATTTTTATAAACATGAACATTTAATTTTGTCCTATTTTAAAAATGAGAAAATCAAATTTACAAAACAAATCATATTTTATTCAATTTTATAATTCTTTTCTGTTTTTAATTTATTTTACTTTATTTTAAAAATGACAATTTTAATTTTGTAAAATAAATCAAATTGTTACCGGACAACAAATTTAACTACGAGAACATTTTTTACAATTATAAATAGATTTATAAGCAAGAACATTTTGTTGACAATTTGTAACAACATTTCAAATATTATAACGACTTACTAAATAAAACACTAGACAGAAAAAACAATTTTAATAATAAAGAAAAGAGAAAATAAACTTCGGCCTAGTTCGCCCGTTGGGCCGATTGGAACGCCATGTTGGGCGCCTGTTCAGCCGGCCCAACCGCACCACCCTCGCCGGTTTTTCTTTTATTTCATTTCTTTTGTTTCTATCTTTTTGTTTTTTCTTTTTTGTCGACGTTTCTGCTTTTTTACTTTTCCTTCCCTTTTCATTTTTTTATTTTTTACTTTTTTGTTTCTTTTTTGTTCTGTCTTTTACATTGATTTTCTTTTTGGTTTTTATCTTTAGTTTCACAATTTCAAATTTTTTATTTCAAAATGCCAAAATAATTTAAGAAACATCACAACATTTGATCAAACATTTCAAACTAATCGGAATTCCATTCAACTTGTAGGAAATTTACATAGTTTTTGAACGAAATTCGAAATAAACACTAGCTAATCCTAATCTACGAGTCAGAGATGCCGCCGAGGTCGTCGCCATCGATGTCGTCGTCGTCTCCACTACTATCGTTTTCTATGTCCACAACAGGCGCCGCCAGAGAGTACGCGACCGCGGCGTTGTACCCCCTAAAGTCCGGCGGGTCATCCGGTGGCCGACGGTAGGGCGACCCACATGTACTCCTGCACCAGTGATGGCGGCAACGGGGCCATCTCCGACTCGCGGATGGTCGAGAGGTAGCCGGGCATGTTGTCGGGGTCGCCGGCCTCCGCCGCCAGCCGGCGATACTCCACCACTAGGGCATGCTCCGGCTCCGGCTCTAGTAGCCGGCTCTAGTTCTACTTGAGGGGCGCGGCTAGACCTAGCATCGTGTCGCGTGTCACCGTGCACCGCGGTGCGGCGGTCATCTTCGCCGAGATAGATAGATCTGTGGCCACCACGCGCGTCGCCGTGGTCACTGCGTGCTCTGCGTGCCCCCGCGCCAAATGACACGCGTGTAGACCGCTCCTCGCCACGGCAAAACGCTTGGTAACCTCCATCGGGCTGCTGTGGAATGGCATCGGCGGCCGCCTGCACGTGGTACGGGACCACCACCTCTTCAAATGTGCGGCCACCCCAAATCTCATGCTGCCGGCGTCAGTTGTGCTTCAGTAGCGGCCAAAGGCCCTAAAACGCGTGCAATCGCTGCTCGCGGTCCTTAACGAGCAGTGCCGGCCATTTGTGGTTCTCAGGGCGTAGCTAGGGTTGTGATGATTGAACTACCAGAACGCAGGAGATATGAGGATTCAGGATATTAAGTTGGATTTCATGGAGGAATTCGGATACAAGAGGTAGATCAAGAGGGGAGATACCCCGTCTTGCCGTACATAGCTAGGGTTCTATCTTAAATAGAAATGGGGAATTACATCTTAGCCTCTCCCTCACGCGACCTGGTTCTCTTATACTAGTCCAGCTCCTCGCTGTGACTTTCTGTTACTGTCGTTAAACGGTTACAAAGCAGTACAGAGTTTAAAACTACTGGTAAAAGGCGAGGATTCATCCGAGCCGTTGATTTCTCCGAAACGTCATCGCTTCATCCTAGCCATTGCTTGTCTGAACTTGATCTGGTGCTTGTTCTTCAGTATGCGCGAGGTTCAGGGCCTGACAATGCCGCCGCCATGACGATCGCCTTGTCCTCGAGGCGAAAAAGCTTATGCCCCGGAAATGTCTTGTTCAAGAATGCTGCATCCTCCCAGGTGGCATCATCCGGTGCCAGACTCTCCCATTGGACCAAACATTGACCAACTGGTGTTTTGTTCCTTTGAATGATTCTGCGGTCTAGGACAGCGACTGGTATCGTTTTGATATAACCTTCTGGTGTGACCAGGGGCACATGAGGCAGAGGTACAGCTTGATGCCCCACATGTTTCTTCAACTGACTGATGTGGAAAACTGGATGGATATTGGTACCTTCTGGGAGCTGTAGCTTGTATGACACTTCCCCAACTCTTTCCAGAATCTTGTAAGGGCCATAAAACTTTGATCTTAGTTTCAGAGATCCTCTTAAACCAAATGCATTCTGTCTGTAAGGTTGTATCTTGAGATATACCATGTCTCCCACTTGGTATTCTCTTTCTGTTCTTTTTCTGTCAGCAAAGTATTTGATCCTGTTTTGAGCATGTTTCAAATTTGCCTTCAACCTTTGCATCATGTGCTCTCTCTCAGAAATTGTCATCCTTGCTTCTGGAGATAAGGCGGGTTCCACAGAATATTCTCCAATTTGGGGTGGTTTGTATCCATAAAGTGCTTGGAATGGAGTGCATTTCAGTGAAGAATGGTAACTCGTATTGTACCAAAGTTCTGCTAGTGGTAGCCATTTCATCCACTTCTTCGGCTCTTGAAAAACCATGCCTCTTAAATATGCTTCGGGACACTGATTCACTCGCTCTGTTTGTCCATCGGTCTGAGGGTGTGATGCGGTCCTGAATCTGATTTGCACTCCAAAGGCTGAAAATAGTTCCTGGTACAGAGAGCTGGTGAAAATAGCATCTCTGTCAGATACAACGCAAACAGGAAGCCCATGCAGTTTAATGACATTGTCCATCAGTGCCTCAAAGACGGTCATAACTGAGTAGGGATGAGCCAGTGGAATGAAGTGAGCGTATTTGGTCAGCCTGTCTACTACTACCAGAATCACCTCTTTGCCTTGCGAGTTGGGAAGTGCAGAGATGAAATCCATTGTTATGTGAGCTCAAGCCATGTCAGGTATTGGAAGAGGTTGTAGTAACCCCGGAGGGTGTATGTGTTCCACCTTGTTTAACTGACACACAGGACACTGGCTGACAAACTCTTCTATCTGTTTCTTCATATTGGGCCAATAGAAAACCTTCTTGATTCTGTAATAAGTAGCTTTACTTCCAGAATGACCTCCAAGAGCAGAAGAATGAAAAGTTTGTAAGAGTTGCTTTCTGAACTCAGTGCTAGCACCCACATAAATTATGTTCTTGTATTTCAGGAGTCCATTGTGCGTAGAAAATTTTGGGGTTTCTTCTGTATCAGCAGCCACCTTCTTCAGCAGTTTATCACTATCCTTATCTCCTTGATAGCTTTGAAGCACATCTTCAGTCCACTCAGGGATAATGATAGTAGTGTTCTGACTGTGTATAGAGTGAAGTGTATCCCTCCTTGAAAGAGCATCAGCCACTACATTTTCTTTCCCCTTCTTGTACTCAATGGTGTAATCATATTCGAGCAATTTCAACAACAATTTGTGTTGAACTCCTTCAGTCAGCCTCTGAGTTGTCATATATTTTAGGGAATGTTGATCTGTCTTAATGATCAATTTGTTTCCCCAAACATAATGTCTCCATTTTTTTAATGCTTCTAAAATTGCCATGGCTTCTTTTTCATATATTGATTGTGCTGCAGATTTTGGCCCCAGACTTTTGCTGAGAAATGCAATTGGCCTTCCTTTTTGCATGAGTACAGCTCCCAATCCTTTTGCACAAGCATCCGCTTCAATGGTGAAAGGTACAGTGAAGTCTGGTAGTGCTAATACAGGGCAGGTGGTCATAGCTCTTTTTAATTGTTGAAAAGCTTGTGTTTGAGCAGTACCCCATTGAAACCCATCTTTCTTCAGCATATCATGCAGAGGTCAACAAATTTTTCCATAATCTTTGACAAACCTTCCATAGTAACCTGTTAATCCCAAGAATCCCCTTAACTTGGTTGTATTCTCAGGCTCTGGCCACTCCTGGACTGCTTTTATCTTCTCTGGATCAGTTGACACTCCTTGGGCAGAAATAAGGTGACCCAGATAAGATACTTGTTCTGTGGCAAATGTGCACTTTGTCAGTTTAACATACAGTTCATGCTTTCTCAATGTTGCAAATGTCCTTTCTAAGTGGCTATAATGCTCCTCTAAAGATTTGCTGAAAATGAGTATATCATCGAAGAAAACTAAAATGAATTTCTCCTGCTCAGGTTCATTGATTTCATCACATACACTGTTCATCAGACCCTGAAATGTGCCAGGACCACAAGATAACCCAAAAGGCACTACAGTGAACTCATAGTGGCCCATATGTGTTCTAAATGCTGTTTTAGGAATATCTTCAGGGGCCATTCTGATTTGGTGGTATCCAGACCTCAAATCAAGCTTGGAGAAAACTTTGGCTCCATACAGCTCATCCAGCAAGTCTTCAATGATAGGCATTGGAAACTTGTTTTTAATAGTCAGTGCATTGAGTTCTCTGTAATCCACACAGAGTCTCCATCCTCCATCTTTTTTTCTGACCATAATAGCTGGTGAGGAAAAAGGGCTGAAACTTTCTTGTATTTCTCCCTTTTTAATGAGTTGTTTGATGATCTCTTCCATAGCAGCTTTCTGATAATGAGGAACTCTATAAGGTCTTAAATTTGGTGGTTTAGCTCCTTCTTGCAAGATAATTCTGTGATCACAGCTTCTTTTGGGAGGTAGTTTCTGAGATTCTTCAAAAATGTCAGCAAACTTCTGAAGAAGAGGTTGTAAAGCTGTAGGAGGAGGAGTAGGAACTTTGTTATTTTCTGTTTCCACTTCTT